>NC_057807.1:461256498-461286777 GCF_018294505.1 Triticum aestivum | reverse complement strand
GGGAGTCCTGGATAAGGGGGTATCCGGACAGCCGGACTATATACTTTGGCCGGACTATTCGACTATGAAGATACAAGATTGAAGACTTCGTCCCGTGTCCGGATGGGACTCTCCTTGGCGTGGAAGGCAAGCTTGGCGATTCGTATGTAGATCTCCTTCTCTGTAAACCGACTCCGTGTAACCCTAGCCCCCTCCGGTGTCTATATAAACCAGAGGGTTTAGTCCGTAGGACTGAACAACAATCATACCATAGGCTAGCTTCTAGGGTTTAGCCTCTCTGATCTCGTGGTAGATCAACTCTTGTAATACTCATATCATCAAGATCAATCAAGCAGGAAGTAGGGTATTACCTCCATCAAGAGGGCCCGATCCTGGGTAAACATCGTGTCCCCAGCCTCCTGTTACCATTAGCCTTAGACGCATAGTTCGGGACCCCCTACCCGAGATCCGCCGGTTTTGACACCGACATTGGTGCTTTCATTGAGAGTTCCTCTGTGTCGTCGCTGTAAGGCTCGATGGCTTCTCCAACCTTGAACAACGCCGTTCTGGGTGAGACTTTTCTCCCCGTACAGATCTTTGTGTTCGGCGGCTTCGCACTACGGGCCAACTCGCTTGGCCATGTAGAGCATATCAACAGATACGCCCCTGGCCATTAGGTCAGGTTTGGAAACTGAAACTACACTACCGACATCCGCGGAGACTTGATCTTCGATGGATTTGGGCCCATGTCAGGAGCGCCGAACGATCACGACGTGCATGACCTAGATCTGCAGTCGAACAGTATTCAGAACATCGCACCTCCTACGGCTCCGGACTTCATTCCAGAGTAGGTCATGCCTTCCGAGGACGGGTGGATGGACCCCGCCCCAGAGGCCGCACACTCATCGGTGTTGGAACCGAACACATACTCCTCTCCTAAGGAAATCTGTATCTCCGGACCCCCGGACTTGTCTTCGGCCATATGTTCCGCACCGCGCGCATCCGTGCACATCAAATCTAACTGGGCTTCGGTGATGGAGTTCACCATCACGGATATCTTTCAGCACTCACCCTTCGGGTATGTGCTAGATTCATTAAGGTCTCTCTCTCTGTCAGGAGACTCCTGGCCGAACTATGTCCGGCTTGAGTGGGAAGTTGGCGATGAAGAAATTCGTTACCCACCCACCACCCACTTAATAGCCACGGTCGATGATTTGATCGATGTGCTTAACTTCGACTCCGAAGACATCGACGGTGTAGACGATGATGCGGGAGAAGAACAGGAACCACCGCCCACAGGGCGCCGGACTACCACCTCTTCATATGATATATATATATATATGGTGGATACTCCCAAAGAAAACAATGGCGATGAGGCAACAGGAGATAACCCCTCAGGGAAGAAATCAAAGCATGGGCAACACCGGCGCCGATCCAAGCCCCGCCACAGCAACACCGGCACTGGAGAAGAAAATCCAGATGGTGCCGAAGAGGAATATGATCCTGATCAACCCACCTTCGAGCAAGCCGAATAGGAACACGGGCAGGCCAGGCTAGACGAACAGGCGACGGACGGATACATGGAGGACGATAACTATATGCCTCCCTCCGAAGACGAGGTGAGCCTCAGTGACGACGAATTCGGCGTACCAGAGGATCCCATAGAGCAGGAGCGCTTCAAGCGCCGGCTTATAGCCACTGCAAGAAGCCTGAAAAAGAAGCAGCAGCAGCTCCAAGCTGATCAAGATCTGCTCGCAAACAGATGGACAGAAGTCCTGGCGGCCGAGGAATACGGACTCGAGCCCCCCATCAGGGGATACCCAAAGCACAAATCGCTAGAAGAAGAGGCCGAAGAGCCTGAACTTCTAGCACAAGATGAGGCTGACCGGCCACCCCGTGGCCGGGATAAAACGGCATATCAGGCCGGATATCAGCCCGCACCCCCACGCCGGTTCACTATGGCCCGGGGCAATACTCAAGACCTACGAGACATATGGGAAAACAACGCAGGACAACAAAGATCGATCTACGGATCACGGGGGCACGCCACAGCTCATGACGCTGATCATCATACCGGATAGAATACTAATAAATTTGGCCAGGCCGAACATAACCGACCAGACCTAATCGGATTGTGTTGTGACACCCCCTCTGCTTCACTGATGAAGTAATGGAACATGAGTTCCCAAAAGGATTTAAACCCGTCAACATCGAGTCATACGATGGCACGACAGACCCCGCGGTGTGGATCGAAGACTTTCTTCTCCACATTCACATGGATCGCGGTGATGACCTACATGCCATCAAGTACCTCCCACTCAGGCTTAAAGGGCCAGCCAGACATTGGCTGAATAGCCTGCCAGCAAACTCCATTGGCAGTTGGGAAAATCTTGAGGACGCATTCCTCGATAACTTCCAGGGCACCTACGTGCAACCACCGGATGCTTATGACTTAAGTCACATCACCCAACAGCCCGGAGAGTCAGCCAAGAAATTCTGGACTCGGTTCCTAACTAAAAAGAACCAAATTGTCGACTGTCCAGACACCGAGGCCCTGGCAGCCTTTAAGCATAATATCCACGACGAGTGGCTTGCCCGACACCTCGGCCAAGAAAAACCGAAGTCCATGGTGGCCCTCATGACACTAATGACCCGCTTTTGCGCGGGTGAGGACAGCTGGCTGGCTCGCAGTAACACCGTGCCAGGAAACTCTAGCACTTCAGATATCCATGATAGTAACGGAAAGCCATGGCGCAACAGACACAAACGTCGAAACAATGGCGACAATGCTAAGGATACGACAGTCAATGCCGGATTCAGCAACTCCAAATCTGGTCAGCGGAAGAAGCCATTCAAAAGAAACAATCCGGGATTGTCCAGTCTGGACCGCATACTCAACCACCCGTGCCAGATTCACGGCACCCCCGATAAACCAGCCAATCACACTAACAGAGATTGTTGGGTGTTCAAACAAGCCGGCAAGATAAATGCCGAGAACAAGGACAAGGGGCTGCACAACGATGATGACGAGGAGCCCCGGTGTCCGAACACTGGGGGACAGTTTGATTTTCCCCCAAGGTGAAAATGGTGAACATGATTGTCGGTGTCAAAATCGGCGGATCTCGGGTAGGGGGTCCCGAACTGTGTGTCTAGGCAGATGGTAACAGGAGACAAGGGACACGATGTTTTTACCCAGGTTCGGGCCCTCTCGATGGAGGTAAAACCCTACTCCTGCTTGATTAATATTGATGATATGGGTAGTACATGAGTAGATCTACCATGAGATCAGAGAGGCTAAACCCTAGAAGCTAGCCTATGGTATGATTATCGTTCGTCCTACGGACTTAAACCCTCCAGTTTATATAGACAACGGAGAGGGCTAGGGTTACACAGAGTCGGTGAGGAGATCTATATATCCGTATCGCCAAGCTTGCCTTCCACGCCAAGGAAAGTCCCATCCGGACACGGGATGAAGTCTTCAATCTTGTATCTTCATAGTCCAGGAGTCCGGCCAAAGGTTATAGTCCGGTCACCCGGACACCCCCTAATCCGGGACTCCCTCAGTAGCCCCCGAACCAGGCTTCAATGACGATGAGTCCGGCGCGCAGATTTGTCTTCGGCATTGCAAGGCGGGTTCTTCTCCAAATTCCATATACGTGTTGAATAGTGTCCGGCTTCTGGTGAATGTTGCGCTCCTTGGCTTCTGCACCCAATAATGGCCATCTTCCACGTGTCAAACGAATGCGAAAAGTCAGGGTGTTTTTTCATTTACCCCCTAGCTGCGCAAATGAGCTGCCAATAAAGGAGACAGGGATTTAGATCCGAATCACACCATCTTCCCTTCGCAAGCATTCATCGGAGCGCATTTGACAGAGATCCATTCCATCATGGCCAGTCGATGCAGCTCCTCCTCTCGCTCCCCCAGCCCTCAGCCTGGAGATTGGGAGAGATGCTCCGTCCCGCACAGCGAGCTAGTGGCGCTCCAAGCCAAGGGGTTTCTCCCCCCAGCCTACATGGTCCTGGTTTGAGCCGGGCTTGCCACCTATAATGGTGGAGAGCAAGCGGAGAGTGTCCCCAATCCCTCCAAAGGAGAGCGGGTATGCCTTGTCCCTTATTTGATAAGAGGGCTCAGATTTCCAATTCATCTGTTTCTTCGGGGGCTCCTGGAGTTCTACGGCCTCCAGTTACACAACCTTACGCCTGCCTCCATGTTGCATATTGCGGGCTTCGTAACCCTTTGCGAGCTCTTTTTGGGCATCGAGGCTCATTTCGCACTGTGGAAGAAGTTGTTCTGCCTTGTGCTCCATTCTCAGGAGGGGCCGATATATCAAGTGGGCGGAGCCGAACTATGGCGCATCGCCGGGACCGGATATCTATCCGGAACCCCAAAGAAGGCGTCCGAAGACTCGCCTTCAGAATGGTTTTATATAGAAGATGTCCCCCTGCCGGACCCTGTTCGATCGGCCTCCCTAAGTTCGATAATGCTCCTTTGAAGAAGCGCCTAAGTTGGCGTCCACGGAGCCCTCAGAAGGAAAATGACAAGGACGTCCTTTACCTGATGAGCCGGATAAGGTTGTTAGCTCATTCCGGACTGACCATGATCGAGGTCATGGCCACATGCATTATGCGGGGGGTGTAGCCGCTTCAGTATAGAGGTCACCCCATGTGGGATTTCAACAGGGAGGAGGACGCCACCCGGTGCGGCCGTAAGGGGCCGGAATCGGTTGCCGCTCTAATAAAGATCTTGTTCGCTTTGTACAAGGGAGAAGAGGAGGAATTCCTCCGCGTCAACCCACGGGGCGGATTTTCTATGTACAATCCTCCAAGCTGGGTAAGCGGACACTTTCACTCGCTCATCTGTTTCATATTCCCATAGTTAAGTATTCAGTCTAGCAATTTCAACGCAGGAGCTACGCTAGTCTGTAAAGGAGATAAACAGCCCTCCTCCACAACCCGAGGACCTGGAATGGTCCTTTGACCCGGACTCCCAAGAGGACCCAAACTTATCTGTGGAGCTGATCGATGGGGTGTTTCATCAATTGAGCAAGGACAACACCTTAGTGGCCATTACGGCCGATTATCCCGGACTACTTCCAGCCTCACAAGTAACCGAGACCGAAGTCCCAGTACTTTTAAGATGATCCATCCGTGCTTATTTTTTATCAATGTATACCAATGGCGTTTTTGAAGGGGAAGTCCTTGAGGCGGAGGGCCGAGCCTGCGGTGGCTAGCCAACAAGGGGCATCAAGGCCCAGCAGGCTGAAAAGAAGTGCGGTCCGGATTGAGACGCCGGCGCAACGGTATGGTGTGCCATTTTATTCCCAGGTTTTATTCCCTCAAGGCATACTAACGCTCGTGCTCTCTTCAGGAAAAAGAGCGCTCGCCGGACTATATCCGAAGAGGTTGCCAATCGCGCCTCCACCAGCCAGGCTCCAAGGCCGGGTCCAGAAGCAGAGGCGAACACGAGGCATGCACCGGAAGCTCCTTCGATAGAGGATGCGGACGGGCCGTCTGCCACCAATTCCGAGGTGGAGAGTGCCATGAACCACAGGCGTCGTCGGACAGTTCTTCGTGACGCTTGTTTCTCCCAAGAGGCATTGGATGCCTTCAATACGGGAGATGCGTACCTCCGTGCCGCTCAAAATGGTCTAGCCAGAGCCACAAAGCAGTATGTAAAAGACATACGGGTGAGAAAATTTGATGGTTATATATGTCAGTAGCCCCCGAGACTTGAAACAGTTAGAATAACTGATTTAAGGATCATTTGTTATGCAGGATCTTATAGAAAAGAATACCCAACTGTGCCAGGAGCTGGAAGAGTGCAAAGCCCAACTTGAGGCTGCACTAGCCGTGGCAGGGGAGGCCAAGGAGACCCCCTCTGGTAATATATGCTTCGAAAGATAAGTATGTTGTGAAGTGCGGCATGTGTGCAAATCTGACAATAACATTGCAGATGGCGCCAGAGCGGATCCGGATAAGCAACAACTCTTGCGCCGGTTAAAGGCCGGCGAGAGCATGCTTACGAGGGTGAGGCAAGAGAAGAATAATCTCCAAGATGCAAACACCCAGCTGGGCGAGGAACTAAAGGATGTTCGTGCTTAGCTGTCGGACTCCGTGAAGGAGAATCGGCGGCTTCGACGCGGCATTTTTAGTAAGTGCTTGAACGAACTTCGAAAAAGAGTTTGGCGAGGAAGTCGATTGACAGAGTTATGTCTGTAGGTATGTTGACAGGTCGGCCTGCAGAGGAAATGCCCGGTTCTACGGGTGACCTTCTTCCCGAGCTCTCACAATTGCACGAACGAGTTCGGCAGGTAATGCAAGGCGTCGCCCAGGCCTTGTGGCCATCTGTTTCCATGCCCGAAGGCCTTGGAGAGCTTGTAGAGAAGCTGAAGGGAGCGCGGCGGCGCTTCCGATTATGGAAGATATCGGCCTGCCGTCAAGGCGCCAGGGAGGCCTGGGCCATGGTGAAGACGCGGTACACGAAGGCTCACCCAAACCACATGGCCGAGGTCGGACCTGTGGGGCCTGATGGGAAGGAGATCCCTTTGAGTTTAGTGTACGGCCAGGTAGAGTTGGCCGCCAAATATTCCCAACAGGATTGTAAACTAGACAACCTGCTAGATGGCATTGAAGAGGAATATACCCGGTCAAATTGACTATGTAATTTAAGATGACATGTAAAATGCCTTCTAGCCGGATTGTAGATCGTTTCTCATGGCGGACCTTTTCGCTTCAACCTTGGGACCCGATAGTTCGGAGTGTGTCCGAATACCCTCTCGGTTATGTAAGAACCGGGGTATGCGTGGAGACCAGGCGTAGGGGTCATTAGTGCTTGAATAGACAACTGCCCAACTAGTTATGTTATATTACATGGTTAGTAAGAAACATCTTCCAGGGAGAATAGTTCCGTTAGGGGTTCCTTTTCCTGGGAGGCATGCCCTAAAGTGCATGTTCGGACTACGAAAAAAGCAGAAAAGCATCTGGGGCGGATAAATAAAAGAGTGGGAAATCATCTTTAGTTCACTGACCGAATATTTCCTTAAGAACGCTAGCTTTCGGCTTCACCTAGTCTGAGGTACACATCCGACAGACCCGGCAGTAAGAATTGTAGAGGTGCTCCCTTTACCGCCTAGCCGAACAATCGAGAACGTAGGGGTAAGCACAGGAGCCAGGCAACCCAGCTTGGCCAAAAATTAAGTCAAATCGATGCATATAATGGTGAATAAAAGGTACATGCGGAAGTGTGACACATGTGTTGGGCATGAGGCCCATAAAAACAAGCTTCTGTTAAAGAAGCCCCCAGGTATAATGAGCGCGGATAGCGCATCACTTGTGTGCGAACAAGGCGCAAACGAGCCCTTAAAGGCTGTAAGAGAAAAGGAGGGAGAAGGAGAGAAATATAAGACAGTTAATGTGTAAAAAATAGACAGAGGAAGGAGATGAACACAGAGTCTGGCGCTAGGCGTAGAATCTTCGGAGATGGGCTGCGTTCCATGGGTTCGGTTCGAGTCGGTTATCCGATGCATCTCACAGACGGTACGCTCCACCAGTCAGGACTTGGTCAATGATGAAGGGACCTTCCCATTTGGGCTTGAGTTTGTCCTTTTTCTTGTCTGGCGGGCATAGAACTAACTTACCAACATTGTAAGTTTTGGCCCGTACTTCTCTGCTTTGATATCTTCGAGCCTGATGTTGATAGAATGCGGAACGGGCTTTTGCCACGTCACGCTCCTCCTCCAAGGCATCCAAACTGTCCTGCCGATCGAGTTCGGCTTCTCTTTCTTCGTACATGCGCACGCGAGGTGAGTCATGAATTATGTCGCAGGGCAGAACTGCCTCTGCATCGTATACCATAAAGAATGGTGTGAATCTGGTGGTGCGATTCAGCGTGGTCCACAGTCCCCAGAGTACGGAGTCGAGCTGCTCTACCCAGTGCGTGTTAGATTCCTTGAGGGACCGCACTAATCTGGGTTTGATGCCGATCATGATTAGACCATTTGCTCGCTCGACTTGACCGTTAGTTTGTGGGTGATAGACTGAAGCGTAGTCGAGCTTAATGCCCATGTTTTTGCACCAGAGTTTGACCTCATCGGCTGTAAAGTTTGTGCCATTATCAGTGATGATGCTGTGGGGGACGCTGTAACGGTGTACGACCCCTGATATGAAGTCTATCACCGATCCGGATTCGGCCGTCTTAACAGGCTTGGCTTCTATCCATTTGGTGAATTTGTCCACCATGACCAGTAGGTATTTTTGCTTGTGGGTTCCTCCTTTAAGGGGTCCAACCATGTCAAGCCCCCAGACCGCGAAGGGCCAGGTGATGGGTATAGTTTGGAGGGCGGCGGGTGGCATATGGC
The DNA here is from genome assembly GCF_018294505.1 of Triticum aestivum. Lineage (NCBI taxonomy): Eukaryota > Viridiplantae > Streptophyta > Magnoliopsida > Poales > Poaceae > Triticum > Triticum aestivum. The sequence goes on along the minus strand of NC_057807.1, from coordinate 461,278,441 downwards.
TTTGGTTAGCAAAGAGTTGGCAACCGACGCATTGTTGGACTAAGTCCTGAGCATCTGTCCGGGCCGTCGGCCAATAAAATCCTGTACGGAAGGCCTTGCTTACAAGGGCCCGGGCTGCGGTGTGGTGCCTACCGAATCCGGCATGAATTTCAGCCAGAATATTCCGCCCTTCCTCTTCGGAGATACACCTTTGAAGGATTCCGGTGGTGCTTTTCTTATAAAGCTCTCCTTCATGGACTTTATAGGCTTTAGATCACTGCACTATGCAGCGTGCCTCGTTTTGGTCCTCGGGAAGTTCCTGCCAAGTTAGGTATGCTAGGAATGGTTCTGTCCATGGGGCAATGACTGCCATTATTACGTGGGCTGAGGATGTTACTTCGTTGGCAGAGCCTCCCGTTGTGTCAGAATGTTCGGTGTCGGGCGGTGCGGTTGGGTCCGGGCTGTTATTTCCAGATTCCCCTTCCCATAATATGGATGGCTTGAGTAGCCTCTCCAAGAAAATGTTGGGGGGGACTGCATCGCGCTTTGCGCTGATGCGTGCCAAGAAGTCTGCTGCCAGATTGTTTTCCCGGGATATATGGTGAAATTTGATCCCCTTGAACCGAGCTGACATTTTTAGGACGGCGTTGCGATAAGCTGCCATTTTCGGATCCTTGGCATCAAAGTCTCCATTTATTTGGGATATCACGAGGTTCGAATTCCCACGCACCTCTAGGCGTTGGATGCCCATGGAGACTGCCATCCGGAGACCATGTAGAAGGGCCTCGTATTGGGCTGTGTTGTTGGAGTCCGTAAACATTATCTGGAGTACGTATTGAACTGTATCTCCTGTTGGGGACGTCAGAACGATGCCAGCCCCCAGACCAGCTAACATTTTGGAGTCGTCGAAGTGCATGATCCAGTTGTAATATGTGTCGTACTCTTTAGGGAGTTCGGCTTCAGTCCATTCGGCGACGAAGTCGGCCAAAACTTGCGACTTGATAGCTCATCGTGGCTTGTAGGTTATGTCGAATGGGAGGAGCTCAATGGCCCATTTGGCAATTCGGCCCGTTGCGTCGCGGTTGTTTATAATATCGTTAAGAGGTACTTCGGAGGCTACTGTTATCGAACACTCTTGAAAGTAGTGTCGCAGCTTCCGGGATGCCATAAACACCGCGTACACTATCTTTTGATAATGCAGGTACCGTGACTTGCATGGAGTGAGGACAGTGGACACGTAGTAAACTGGTTTTTGAAGGGGGAATTTGTGTCCGTTCGTTTCTCATTCGACGATGAGCACTGCGCTTACAACTTGATAAGTTGCCGCAATGTATAATAGCATTGGTTCACCGATGTTAGGCGCGGCCAGGACCGGGTTTGTTGCCAATATGGCTTTTATTTCTTCGAGTCCAGCCATGGAGGCATCCGTCCACTCGAAGTGTTCGGTACGCCGGAGGAGGCGATAAAGGGGTAATGCCTTTTCTCCCAAGCGGGAGATAAAGCGGCTTAGAGCCGCCACACATCCAGTCAATTTTTGTATTTGTTTGAGGTCCTTTGGAATATCCAGTTGTGACAGAGCTCGGATCTTGGCTGGGTTTGCTTCAATTCCTCTACCGGATACAATGAAGCCCAAGAGCTTTCCGGCTGGTACGCCGAAAACGCATTTTTCTGGGTTAAGCTTGATGTCATATGTTCGGAGGTTATCGAATGTGAGCCTCAAGTCGTCTACTAAAGTTTCGACATGCTTGGTTTTGACGACCACGTCATCTACGTATGCTTCCACTGTTTTGCCGATCTGGTTTGCCAGACATGTCTGAATCATGCGCTGATATGTTGCGCCGGTGTTTTTGAGACCGAAGGGCATTGTGTTGAAGCAGAATGGGCCGTATGGGTTGATGAATGCCGTTGCGGCTTGGTCTGGCTCTGCCATCTTAATTTGATGGTAGCCGGATATGCGTCGAGGAAACACAATGAATCGTGTCCTGCGGTAGCGTCGATAATTTGATCGATGCGGGGGAGGGGGAAGGGATCCTTTGGGCAAGCCTTCTTGAGGTCCTTGAAATCGACGCATAGGCGCCAGGATTTGTCCTTCTTTGGTACCATCACCAGGTTTGCTAGCCAGTCCGGATGTTTTATATCACTGATGAATCCGGCCTACAGTAGTTTGGCTAGCTCCTCTCCCATGGCTTGTCTCTTGGGTTCGGAGAAACGCCGAAGAGCCTACTTGACAGGCTTGAATCCTTTTAGGATGTTTAGGCTGTGCTCGGCCAGCCTGCGTGGGATTCCTGGCATGTCTGAAGGGTGCCAGGAAAAAATGTCCCAATTTTTGCATAGGAATTCTCGTAGTGCGGCGTCTACATCAGGGTTTAATTGCGCCCCGATGGAGGCCGTTTTTGTAGGGTCCGTTGGATGGACTTGGAATTTGACTATTTCGTCCGCCGATTTAAAGGAGGTGGACTTGGATCTTTTATCGAGTATCACATCGTCCCTGTTCACCGTGGAGCGCAGCGCAGTCAGTTCCTCGGCCGCTAGGGCTTTGGATAGTGCCTCAAGGGCCAGTGTGGTTGTCTTATTTTCAGCGCGGAGTGCTATGTCCGGGTCACTAGCAAGAGTGATGATTCCATTGGGTCCGGGCATTTTGAGCTTCATGTACCCGTAATGGGGTATAGCTTGAAAATTTGTGAATGCCTCTCGCCCTAATAGAGCGTGGTATCCGCTGCTGAACGGGGCCACTTGAAACGTGACCTCCTCGGACCTGTAATTATCCGGCATGCCGAACACCACATCCAGTGTGATTTTTCCTGTACAGCACACTTCCCGACTGGGGATTATTCCTCTAAAGTTTGTGTTGCTTCGCTCAATGCGGCTCCAGTCTATTTCCATTTTTCGAAGGATTTCCTCATAAATGAGGTTCAATCCGCTGCCACCATCCATGAGTACCTTGGTAAGGCGAAAGCTGTCCACTGTTGGACTAAGGACCAATGCGGCTGGTGCTTGGGCTGTTCGGAATTTAGGTTCATCACTGGCATTAAAGGTAATAGCCGTGTCACTCCATGGGTTTATTGTTGCTACTTGGTAGACTTCGGCAAGGCTGCGGAGTGTTCGTTTCCGCATATTATTTGATGCAAAAGTCTCAAAGACTATTAATACCGTACTGGTATCCCTGGGCTGGTGCTCTGTGAATTCTGGATTTAGAAGCTCCTCGCCACTTCTGGCCACCTGCCGGAGTATCCAACATGCTCTAAGGCTAAGAGTTGGTGTGGCGCCCTCTGTACTATGAATTTTACAGGGTCCATTGAGCCATCCCTCCAGTACGGTTCCATGCCCTATAGAGGGTTTTTGCTTTTTGGTGTTTCACCCAGGTGCCTGGCGATAATGCACCTTTTTATTTCGGACTGGGGTTGTATTCAGGGCCGGATTGTCCCAAAATTTTATTTTGGTTTTCCAGGCGCTTTCCATCGCACAGTACTTTCGTACTATGGATGCCAAGTCGGCGAAGCGTGTAATTTCACGGTGACTTATGGCGTTGAGGATCCTGTTGTCCGTGCAATTATTGCAGAAGAATGAAATTGCATCCTCCTCGCGGCAGTCCTCTATCCTGTTCATAACCAGGAGGAATCTGGCCCAGTAGTGGTGTACTGTTTCTGTGGGCTCTTGCCGAATTTGGGATAGATCCCTTATACTTGGGTGGGCGGGTGGAATTAAATCCAGAACCTCGCCCAATCTGAGACCCAGGGGCCAAGGAGTTTCCGAACTCGAAAGCTTGGGTTCTTGGATGTTGTCCAATGAATCTAGCCCGCTGCCTGACTTTAGGTTCAGGGCTTGAGTGACGTCCTCCCCTCCGCGGGTATCTGGCTTGGAGGGATCAGGAATCCGGACATAACTAGTCCTTAAGATAGATGAAGGCTTGCCGCATTGTTCCTCCACCACTGCAACATGGTGGGTGACCTGGGGAGAGTTAATCTCTCTCGGATCGGGTTTAAGCCCAATCTGATCATAGTCTGTAGCGACTATAAGGGCGGCAATGTGATCCAAGAGCTCGTTTAAGGAAGAGAGCTCCATCGGATCTATCTGCTTGGCGAGTACCGAGTTGACATGGAGATTGCTTTCGATGACCCGAGAAGTCATCGTCGGCGCGGCTGCCGAATAGGCGGTCATAAGAAAACCGCCTAGCCGGAGAGTTTGGCCGATAGCCAAAGCTCCTTTAGCAATAGTGTCGTCTATAAAGACGGGATGAGGCATCCTTCCTGATGGCGACGGCACAACGGAACTCTCAACGAAAGCACCAATGTCGGTGTCAAAACCGGCGGATCTCGGGTAGGGGGTCCCGAATTGTGCGTCTAGGCGGATGGTAACAGGAGACAAGGGACACGATGTTTTTACCCAGGTTCGGGCCCTCTCGATGGAGGTAAAACCCTACTCCTTCTTGATTAATACTGATGATATGGGTAGTACAAGAGTAGATCTACCACGAGATCAGAGAGGCTAAACCCTAGAAGCTAGCCTATGGTATGATTGTCGTTCGTCCTACGGACTAAAACCCTCCGGTTTATATAGACACCAGAGAGGGCTAGGGTTACACAGAGTCGGTTACAATGGGAGGAGATATATATATCCGTATCGCCAAGCTTGCCTTCCACGCCAAGGAAAGTCCCATCCGGACACGGGATGAAGTCTTCAATCTTGTATCTTCATAGTCCAGGAGTTCGGCCAAAGGTTATAGTCCGGTTATTCGAACACCCCCTAATCCGGGACTCCCTCAATGATCTATGCCACTCACATCCCCAAACGGAGCAAAAGCGTGCACTTAGGGACGTCTATGCGATGGAGCCCATCGCCCCAAAGTTCAACCCATGGTCATCTTGCCCGATCACCTTTGATCGTAGGGACCATCCCACCAGCATCCGTCATGGAGGCTCAGCCGCATTGTTCCTTGACCCAATCATCAACGGATTCCACCTCATTTGAGTCCTCATGGACGGTGGCAGTAGCCTGAACCTGCTTTACCAGGACACAGTGCGCAAAAGGGCATCAATCCATCACGGATCAAACCCACCAAAACCACCTTCAAGGGTGTATTTCCAAGGGTAGAGGCCCGTTGTACGGGCTCAATAACATGATACGTCTCTGTGGTATCTATTATCTATAATTTTTGATTGTTCCATGCCAATATTCTCCAACTTTTATATACTTTTGGCAACTTTTTATACTATTTTTTGGGACTAACATATTGATCTAGTGCCCAGTGCCAGTTCCTGTCTGTTGCATGTTTTTTGTTTCGCAGAAACCCAATATCAAACGGAGTCTAAACGGGATAAAAACGGACGGAGATTTTTTTTGGAATATTTATGATTTTTGGGAAGTGAAATCAACGCGAAACGGTGTCCGGGGTGGTCACGAGGCAGGGGGCGCGCCTTACCCCCCCCCCCCCCAGGCACGCCCCTGACCCTCGTGGTCCACTCGTAAGGCGGTTGACGCTCTTCTTTTGGCGCAAGAAAGCTAATTTTATGATAAAGATCTGGGCGAAAGATTCACCCCAATCGGAGTTACGGATCTCCAGATATAAAGGAAATGGTGAAGGGGTAGAATCAGGGAACGCAGAGAACGCAGAAACAGAGAGATAGATCCAATCTCGGAGGGGCTCTCGCCCCTCCCAAGCCATGGGAGCCAAGGACCAGAGGGGAAACCCTTCTCCCATCTAGGGAGGAGGTCAAGGAAGAAGAAGAAGAAGAAGGGGGCCTCTCTCCCCCTTGCTTCCGGTGGCGCCGGAACGCTGCCGGGGGCCATCATCATCACTGCGATCTTCACCAACACCTCCGCCATCTTCACCAACATCTCCATCACCTTCCCCCTTCTATCTACAGCGGTCCACTCTCCTGCAACCCGCTGTACCCTCTACTTGAACATGGTGCTTTATGCTTCATATTATTATCCAATGATGTGTTGCCATCCTATGATGTCTGAGTAGATTTTTGTTGTCCTATTGGTGGTTGATGAATTGCTATGATTGATTTAATTTGCTTGTGGTTATGTTGCTGTCCTATTGTGCCCTCCGTGTTGCGCAAGCGTGAGGGATTCCCGTCGTAGGGTGTTGCAATACGTTCATGATTCGCTTATAGTGGGTTGCGTGAGTGACTGAAACACAAACCCGAATAAGGGGTTTGTTGCGTATGGGATAAAAGGGGGCTTGATGCTTTAATGCTATGGCTGGGTTTTACCTTAATGAATCTTTAGTAGTTGCGGATGCTTGCAAGAGTTCCAATCATGAGTGCATATGATCCAAGTAGAGAAAGTATGTTAGCTTATGCCTCTCCTACATAAAACTTGCTATCGGTCTAGTAACGTAGTCAATTGCTTAGGGGCAATTCCACAACTCCTACCACCACTTTTCCACTCGCTATATTTACTTTCTTGCTTCTAAACATCCCCTAGTTTATGTTTACGTGCTCTTTATTATCTTGCAAACCTATTCTATCACACCTACAAAGTACTTCTAGTTTCATACTTGTACTAGGTAAAGCGAACGTCAAGCGTGTGTAGAGTCGTATTAGTGGCTGATGGGACTTGAGAGAGTATTTGTTCTACCTTTAGCTCCTCGTTGGGTTCGACACTCTTACTTATCGAAAGAGGCTACAACTATCCCCTATACTTGTGGGTTATCAAGACCTTTTTCTGGCGTCGTTGCCGGGGAGTCATAGCGTGGGGTGAATATTCTCGTGTGTGCTTGTTTGCTTTATCACTAAGTAATTTTTATTTGCTGTTCTAAGTTGTTCTCTGTCTTTATTTATGGATATGGAACGCAAAATAACAAAAAAATTAGCTGTACTTGCGACTCATGAAGATGGGGTAACTCCTAAAACCCTCGATTCTCCTTATGCGAAAGATATTATATACTACTTTGATAATCCTGAGAAAGCCCCATTCAACTTTATAATGGGAGACATGTTGGATCAACGTGAATACTTTAGGGATTATCGCTCAACACAAAAAGGGAAACTATTATGGGATCAATTTATTATGTTGCGTTGGTATGCTTGGAATCTATGCTTGAGATATGATATTACTTGTTGCTCTAGGAGGGAGGCTCCACACCTCCCCTTTTCATGCAAATTTAACGATAATGAAACCTTATCTTCCTATGCTAATGGTATATATGATTACTATGATGTGGAACAAATAGAAGAATTTGTTGCTTTTAAGGTTGCCTATGATATTGAAGCTTTGTTTGAAAAGTATGAAGCTTTTGATGATGATGGTTATAGGCCGGAAAATCTTGCTATACTTGGATATTGCTATGAAAATTATGAATACAATTACTATATTAATGTTTTTATGAAGAAAGTCAACACTGTCCAAGAAGAGAATAATATTTTGCAGGAAGCTATGGAAGAAGAAAGTGATGAAACTGTGAGCTCATTGGATGAAAAAGATGATGAGGAGAGTGAAGAACAAAAGGAGGAAGAGCGGATTGATCACCCGTGCCCACCTTCTAATGAGAGTAACTCTTCAACTCATACATTGTTTAATTCCCCTTCGTGCTTACCGAAGGATGATTGCTATGATGATTGCTATGATCCCCTGAATTTGTTTGAAATATCCCTTTTTGATGATGCTTGCTATGCTTGTGGCCAAGATGCCAATATGAATTATGCTTATGGAGATGAACTTGTTATAGTTACTTATGTTAGACATGAAATTGTTTCTATTGCACCCATGCATGATAGTCCTATTATCTTTTTGAATTCTCCCTACTACACTATATCGGAGAAGTTTGTGCTTATTAAGGATTATATTGATGGGTTGCCTTTTACTATTGCACATGATGATTTTGATGAATATAATATGCATGTGCTTGCTGCTCCTACTTGCAATTATTATGAGAGAGGAACTCTATCTCCACCTCTCTATGTTTCCAATATGATAGAATTTCAAGAAACTATTTATACTATGCATTGGCCTTTACTATGTGTGCATGAATTGTTCTTTTATGACATGCCGATGCATAGGAAGAGAGTTAGACTTCGTTGTTGCATGGTATATGTTAATTTGTGCTCACTACTAAATTACAAATCATTGTTAATTAAAATTGGCTTTGATATACCTTGGGATTCGGGTGGATCCATTACTTGAGCACTAAATGCCTAGTTTAATGGCTTTAAAGAAAGTTCTGCCAGGGAGACAACCCGGAAGTTTTAGAGAGTCATTTATTTCTGTTGAGTGCTTTCATATAGTTTAAAAACAACAAAAATAAAGAGGGTAACCCAAAACTTTTCAAAAAGAGAAGTGAAAGTGAGAGAGACGAGCATTGTGAAAGTGGGGGACGTCCTTGAACTTTGTTCATGCCCATGGGAACTTTGTGAATCTTAATTACAGAAACTTTTCAATAAAAATAATTATCCCCTTGTACAATTCCATTGTATTATAAAAATAATGTGCCAAGGTTTGCCTTTAGGATGTTTACAATGCTTGTTGGTTTGTTCGGTGCAGGACAGAAACTATGGTTGTAGTGCGCGATTTTACATTTTTACCTGGAACATCAATTGGTTCTGATTCCTTTTGCACTTGTCTTTCTGTACAACTTGTTTATTTTTCCTAATTTTGGTAGATTTTTGGGGTACTAGAAGTATGGTGGATGTTCATATTTCTACAGACTATTCTGTTTTTGACAGATTCTGTTTTTGATGCATACTTTGCTTGTTTTGATGAATCTATCAATTTATATCAGTGGATTAAGCCATGGAAAAGTTATATTACAGTAGACACAATGCAAAAAAAATATGAATTGGTTTGCAACAGTACTTAGAGTGGTGATTTTCTTTATTATACTAACGGATCTTACCGAGTTTTCTATTGAAGTTTTGTGTGGATGTAGTGTCTAATCGAGGATGTTTCGATGTGAGAAGAAGGAAGAGAGGCAAGAGCTCAAGCTTGGGGATGCCCGAGGCACCCAAAGTAAAATATTCAAGGAGACTCAAGCATCTAAGCTTGGGTATGCTGGGGAGGCATCCCCTCTTTCTTCAACAAGTATCAGTATGTTTCGGATTCGTTTCGTTCATGCATTATGTGCAAGTCTTGGAGCGTCTTTTGCAATTAGGTTTTTATTTTTCTTTTATGCACCATGCTGGTATGAGATAGTCCTTGGTTGATTTATAGAATGCTCATTTCACTTCACTTAAATCTTTTGAGTGTGGCTTTATAGAATGCTTCATGTGCTTCACTTATATCATTTGAAGTTGGATTGCCTGTTTCTCTTCACATAGAAAACCGCCATTTGTAGAATGCTCTTTTGCTTCACTTATATTTGTTAGAGTGTGGGCATATCTTTTGTAGAAAGAATTAAACTCTCTTGCTTCACTTATATCTATTTAGAGAGATGACAGGAATTGGTCATTCACATGGTTAGTCATAAAATCCTACATAAACTTGTAGATCGCTGAATATGATATGTTTGATTCCTTGCAATAGTTTTGCGATATAAAGATGGTCATATTAGAGTCATGCTAGTGGGTGGTTGTGGATTGTAGAGACACTTGTGTTGAGGTTTGCAAGTCCCGTAGCATGCACGTATGGTAACCGTTGTGTGACAAATTTGAAGCATGGGGTGTTTCTTTGATTGTCTTCCTTATGAGTGGCAGTCGGGGACGAGCGATGGTCTTTTCCTACCAATCTATCCCCCTAGGGGCATGCGTAGTAGTACTTTGCTTCGAGGGCTAATAAACTTTTGCAATAAGTATATGAGTTCTTTATGACTAATGTGAGTCCATGGATTATACGCACTTTTACCTTTCCATCATTGCTAGCCTCTTCGGTACCATGCATTGCCCTTTCTCACCTCGAGAGTTGGTGCAAATTTCGCCGGTGCATCCAAACCCCGTGATACGATACGCTCTATCACACATAAGCCTCATTATATTTTCCTCAAAACAGCCACCATACCTACCTATCATGGCATTTCCATAGCCATTCCGAGATATATTGCCATGCAACTTCCATCATCATCATATTCATGACTTGAGCATTCATTGTCATATTGCTTTGCATGATCGTAAGATAGCTAGCATGATGTTTTCATGGCTTGTCCTTTTTTGATGTCATTGCTACGCTAGATCATTGCACATCCCGGTACACCGCCGGAAGCATTCATATAGAGTCATATCTTTGTTCTAGTATCGAGTTGTAATATTGATTTGTAAGTAAATAAAAGTGTGATGATCATCATTATAGAGCATTGCCCCATAAAAAAGAAAAAAAGAAAAAAAGGAAAGGCTAAAGAAGCCTAAATAAAAAAGGGGGCCAAAGAAGCCCACCCAAAAAGAAAAAAAGAAGAAAAAAGGGGGCAATGTTACTATCTCTTTTTCCACACTTGTGCTTCAAAGTAGCACCATGTTCTTCATGTAGTGAATCTCATATCTTGTGCTTCAAAGTAGCACCATGTTCTTCATATAGATTGTCTCCTATGTTGTCACTTTCATATACTAGTGGGAATTTTTATTATAGAACTTGGCTTGTATATTCCAACGATGGACTTCCTCAAATGCCCTAGGTCTTCATGAGAAAGCAAGTTGGATGCACACCCACTTAGTTCCTTTTGTTGAGCTTTCATACACTTATAGCTCTTAGTGCATCCGTTGCATGGCAATCCCTACTCCTCGCATTGACATCAATTGATGGGCATCTCCATAGCCCGTTGATTAGCCGCGTCGATGTGAGACTTTCTCCTTTTTTGTCTTCTCCACATAACCTCCATCATTATATTCTATTCCACCTATAGTGCTATATCCATGGCTTGCGCTCATGTATTGTATGAGGGTTGAAAAAGCTGAAGCGCGTTAAAAAGTATGAACCAATTGCTTGGCTCGTAATCGGGGTTGTGCATGATGGGTGCATTTTGTGTGACGAAAATGAAGCATGGCCAAACTATATGATTTTGTAGGGATAAGCTTGCTTTGGCCTTGTTGTTTTGAAAAGACATGATTGCTTTATTGGTACGCTCGAAGTATTATTGCTTTTATGTCAAATGATAGACTATTGCTTAGAATCACTCATGTCTTAATATTCATGCCATGATTAGACATATGATCAAGATTATGCTAGGTAGCATTCCACATCAAAAATTATCTTTTTTATCATTTACCTACTCGAGGACGAGCAGGAATTAAGCTTGGGGATGCTAATACGTCTCCATCATATCTATAATTTTTGATTGTTCCATGCCAATATTCTCCAACTTTTATATACTTTTGGCAACTTTTTATACTATTTTTGGGGACTAACATATTGATCCAGTGCCCAGTGTCAGTTCCTGTCTGTTGCATGTTTTTTGTTTCGTAGAAACCCAAGATCAAACGGAGTCCAAACGGGATAAAAACAGACGGAGATTGTTTTTGGAATATTTATGATTTTTGGGAAGTGAAATCAACGCGAAACGGTGTCCGGGGTGGTCACGAGGCAGGGGGCGCGCCCTACCCCCCCAGGCACGCCCCTGACCCTCGTGGTCCACCCGTAAGGCGGTTGACGCTCTTCTTTTGGCGCAAGAAATCTAATTTAATGATAAAGATCTGGGTGAAAGATTCACCGCAATCGGAGTTACGGATCTCCAGATATAAAGGGAACGGTGAAGGGGTAGAATCAGGGAACACAGAGAACGCAGAAACAGAGAGATAGATCCAATCTCGGAGGGGCTCTCGCCCCTCCCAAGCCATGGGAGCCAAGGACCAGAGGGGAAACCCTTGTCCCATCTAGGGAGGAGGTCAAGGAATAAGAAGAAGAAGGGGGCCTCTCTCCCCCTTGCTTCCGGTGGCGCCGGAACACCGCCGGGGGCCATCATCATCACCGCGATCTTCACCAACACCTCCGCCATCTTCACCAACATCTCCATCACCTTCCCCATTCTATCTACAGCGGTCCACTCTCCCGCAACCCGTTGTACCCTCTACTTGAATATGGTGCTTTATGCTTCATATTATTATCCAATGATGTGTTGTCATCCTATGATGTCTGAGTAGATTTTCGTTGTCCTATTGGTGGTTGATGAACTGCTATGATTGATTTAATTTTCTTGTGGTTATGTTGCTGTCCTATTGTGCCTCCATGTCGCGCAAGCGTGAGGGATTCCCGCTGTAGGGTGTTGCAATATGTTCATGATTCGCTTATAGTGGGTTGCGTGAGTGACTGAAACACAAACCCGAGTAAGGGGATTGTTGCGTATGGGATAAAAGGGGACTTGATGCTTTAATGCTATGGTTGGGTTTTACCTTAATGAATCTTTAGTAGTTGCGGATGTTTGCTAGAGTTCCAATCATAAGTTCATATGATCCAAGTAGAGAAAGTATGTTAGCTTATGCCTCTCCCACATAAAACTTGCTATCGGTCTAGTAACATAGTCAATTGCTTAGGGGCAATTCCACAACTCCTACCACCACTTTTCCACTCGCTATATTTACTTTCTTGCTTCTAAACAGCCCATAGTTTATGTTTACATGCTCTTTATTATCTTGCAAACCTATTCTATCACACCTACAAAGTACTTCTAGTTTCATACTTGTACTAGGTAAAGCAAACGTCGAGCGTGCGTACAGTCGTGTCAGTGGCCGATAGGACTTGAGAGAGTATTTGTTCTACCTTTAGCTCCTCGTTGGGTTCGACACTCTTACTTATCGAAAGAGGCTACAACTATCCCCTATACTTGTGGGTTATCATAACACTGGAAGTAGTCTTCGGATCTTCGGATAACTTCCGAAGCGAGGAGTTAATCTTCGATATCGTCCCTTTCCATAGTGGCTATCATGCACTACTTGGACGAACCGTGTTTGCTCGATTCAATGCGGTACCACACTATGCATACCTCAAGCTCAAAATGCCAAGAACTCGCGGGGTCATAACAGTCAATGGAAACACAGACCACTCCCTCCGTATGGAAGAGCACACTGCGGCCCTCGCGGTAGAAGTACAAAGCAGTCTCCTTCGACAAACAACCAATTCGGCAACGACAACCCCGAGCACCGTCAAGCAAGTCCAGAGCACCCCGCAACAGGACCGTCAGGCATGCCAGGAGCTCGGTTAGCAAACCGGCCTCCACCCCAGCCCCATTCAGGCGGCGTTCGTGCCACGCGTACACAAATACGCGCTTAAAATACCATGGGCATAGGTGGAGGCGACACGACAATGCAGCCTGTAGTGCGGTTCAGCCGCCATGAGGCCCGCATACCATTTTTCCTTCTCTCTTTCAGGATCCTACTTTCGGGCAGCCCCTTCAGAGAGATCAGATAACCGGACTCATTACAGGAGGGAACACCAAGGAGGCAAGAGGCTTTGCACACAAGGGAGTACCCAGGTGGTCTCTGTTAATGATCGTTATACCTGTTTCACATACCTGCATGCAGCCTGCCCTTGGATAGGCCATGTCAAATGGTCCTATTTGTTTTCGCTTAATGCATTAATTGTAAGCATACGCCTTGACGTATTATGCAAATAACAATGGGAAATGGTATAACAGCGTCAGCTTTTTACTAATATCTTCATATTTTGCCTTGAATATTTATTTACTATCGCATCCATACATTTTGGTATGCTCAGTTTGCCAGGGGCTTCTTATCGAGCCCCATAATATGGCAAGAAAAGTCCGAACAATTTCGATAGTGCGGCACCCCAAACTTATAGCATTATATGCATCAGCTCCGAATCATGTCTTGGGTCAATAGTTGGGTTAGCCCGGCTCCCTTGTTTTGGTACCTTACGTTCCGTTATATCGGCTAAGGTAGCGCAGGGTTTTCCATGAACATCCCAGTACTAGTTACAAGGGGGCGGAAGCCGACGACTGGCCTACTTTCAGATTTTGATAAACGGCCGCACAGAAGGTAATATTTTAAATCAAACAAAGCGTTATATAGCGCAAACAAACTCGTTCTCATATTACAAAGACGACATGAGTACATTCACTCAAAAATTATGTTCTTGGGACACTCATTTTCCACAAGACGAGCGCCTTTCATAATGCCATCATAATATTTTTCGGGGTAGTGATGCTCCTTACCCTCCGGGGGTCCGTCCTTCACGAGCTTCTCAGCATCCAGTTTGGCCCATTGCATCTTCGCTCGGGCAAAGGCCCGTCAGGCACCCTCAATACAGACTGACTGCTTGATAACTTCTAGTCGTGGACAGGCATTCACCATCCACTTTATCAGGCCAAAGTAGCTGCCGGCAGGGGCTCGCCAGGCCACATCCGGACTATGAGGTCCTTCATGGCCAGTTCAGCCGCATTGTGGAGTTCGACCAATTGCTTCAGTTGGTCACTTAGAGGCATCGGGTGTTCGGGTCCAATGTATTGGGACCAGAACAACTTCTTCATTGAGCTCCCCTCTTCAGCATGATAGAACTCCGCGGCATCCGAAATGCTGCGTGGCAGATCTGCGAATGCCCCTGGAGAGCTCCGAAGTCGTGTAAGTAAAAGAAATGACTAGTCCACATGCTTGCTTTGCATAAAGAATGCCTTACCCTCTGCTATCTTCTTGGCCACCTGGATCTCCTGGAGGGCCTTTTGGGCTTCGGCCTTGGCGTCTGTCGCACTCTGGAGGGCCTTCGCAAGCTCAGACTCTTGCGTCTTGAAGTCATGCTCCAAGGACTCGAACTTCTTGCTGAGCTCCTGGAGCTATTGTTGTACCTCTCCCACCCGAGCATCTTGCTTCTCGCGCTCGGTGCGCTCCGTAGCCGCCTTGGCTTCGGCTGAGGACAGCGCTTTCTTCAGGGCCGCCACTTCGGTCGTGGTTCCTCTCAAAAGCCATGATGCTTTTAGTTAGCATCATTAACTTTTTCTCCTCTATACGACACACGTATGGGGTTTCACTTACCTTTGTTCTCCTCGAGCTACTTCTTTACGAGGCCGAGCTCTTCTTCGGCCTGCCCCAGTTCGCGCTTGAGTCCGGCAACCTTAGTCGTGCGCGTAGCGGCGGTCAGCAGCAATACCTGTTTGTTCACATAGACAAGTACTATTAGCTTCCTGTGGTTTCTTAGTTGACCCTCCGTTTGGCTTTTTCTCCCGAACACCAAACAGAGTATCAGGGCCTACTATCTATCGGGTGATATTTCCTCACACTTTTTCGTTACTTACCTCAAAGCCTGTTAGTAGGCTGGTGCAGGCTTCGGTCAATCCGCTCTTGGCGACCTGAACCTTTTCAATAACTGCACTCATAAGAGTACGGTGCTCATCATCGATGGAAGCGCCTCGAA
Organism: Triticum aestivum; assembly: GCF_018294505.1. Lineage (NCBI taxonomy): Eukaryota > Viridiplantae > Streptophyta > Magnoliopsida > Poales > Poaceae > Triticum > Triticum aestivum. The sequence continues at coordinate 461,263,237 of NC_057807.1, read as the reverse complement.
GCACTTCCAACAAATTATCCAATGCCTCCGGCGGGGCGGAGGTCATCGACACGGCCGCCTCGCTCTCCTGCACGAGGGGCTGCCTTCTAGAATCCGGAGCCTTTGGAGGCTCCGGCGCAGTAACCGGCTAGGAGCCAGACTTGCTGTGGCTCCCGCGTAATCCATGGGGGTCTTACCCCCCATGCACCCGGCGTCTGGGATATCGCCTTGGGGCGTCTCCGAAGCCGTCGCCTCCTGCTCTGGTATCCTTCAGGACAACACCTCGGTGTCATCCGCAGGTCGCGGGGAGGTGGCCGTTGGGAGTGAATTCATCTCCGACTCACCCATAGACTCCTCCGAAGAGGACACCCCGAGATTGGACCCAGCCGGACTACATATACGTGTTCGGCATTATTGAAAGCCATAAGGTCAAAGCCGCACAAAAAAATATTACAGAATGCGGATACTTACGACCTCGCCCGGGGCTTGCCCCTAGGCAGCCACTCCTTGTCGCTATAAGCAGCGGTGGAGGAGTGATCTGGAAGGGACGCATTTCCCTTCTTCGGTGTCCCGGCCTCCCCCGACGGGGCGGCCTTCCTTTTCTTCTCCTCCCCAGTACGGGGAGGGGGCATTTCTTCATGTTTCCCCTCATCTTCAGAGGGGGATCTTCCTCGTCATCTTCGGATGACGATTCTATCACGGCTTTGCGCCGGAGACCTTTTCTGGTCCCCGCGGCCGCCTTCTTGGACCCTTCGGCCCCCTCAGTTGAGGCGGCCTTCCTCTTTCTCTCCTCCCCTTCGTGGGAGGAGTGCGCCTCGTCATCTTCTGGCAAGGCATCTGGCGCGGCCTCGTGCCGGAGACCCTTCCGGGTCCCCGTGGCCTTCTTTTCATCCTTTTCTCCGGCACCTTGTAAGGCGCCGGAACCAGCATCTCCGCTAGGAGTGCGTCTACTGGGTCCTCAGGCAACAGAGCCGGACAGTCAATCCGCTCCACCATCTCCACCCAATCCTGTTTGGTCAGCATGGTGACTTAAAAATCCACCCACGAATGTACTAGGAAGGGAACATCTTGTGATAGTCAGAGGGCTTACCGGACTGGCGAGGCGCTTTGCGCTGAGCCCACGGTCCTCGGAAAGGGGAGGAGGAACTTTGCCGGTCTTGAATAGCACCTTCCAGATTTCTTTGTACGTCGTGTCGAAGAGCTCCAGCAGCATCTGGTGTTCGACCGGGTCGAACTCCCACATATCAAATGCCCGTCTTTGACACGGGAGAATCCGGCGAATGAGCATGGCCTGGACCATGTTGACAAGCTTTATCTTCTTGTCCCTCATACTTCTGATGCAGGTCTCAAGTCTGGTCAGCTCTGTGGGTTCGCCCCAGGCCAGGCCCTTCTTTTCCCAAGAAGTGAGCCACATGGGGATTCCAGATCTGAATTTGGGGGCCGCCACCCAGTTGGCGTCGCGCGGCTCAGTGATGTAGAACCACCCTGATTGCCACCCTTTCACGGTCTCCACGAAGGAGCCGTCAAGCCATGTGACGTTGGGCATCTTGCCCACCATGGCGCCTCCGCACTCTGCCTGTTGGCCACTCACTATCTTCGGCTTCACGTAGAAGATTCTCAGCCACAGGCCGAAGTGAGGCTTGATGCGGAGGAAGGCCTCGCACATGACGATGAACGCCGAGATGTTGAGGATGAAATTTGGGGCTAGGTCATGAAAATCTAGCCCGTAGTAATACATGAGCCCACGGACAAATGGGTGGAGTGGAAATCCTAGTCCGCAGACGAAATGAGGGAGAAATACTACTCTCTCCCGAGACTTTGGGGTGGGGGTAATCTGTCCCTCTGCCGGAAGCCTGTGCGCGATGCTCTCGACCAGGTATTCGGCCTCCCGAAGCTTGGTAATGTCCTCCTCTGTGACAGAGGAGGCCATCCACTTGCCTCCCACTCCGGACATGCTGCGGTTCTACGGAGGAGGTGAGAGCTTGGGCGCTGGAGCTCGAGAAGTGCGAGAACGGATGAGCAAAGGAGGAAGAAGGCGTGGGTGAAAACGGAAGATCCTTGAAGGCGGTGCAGAATGTGCGCCTCCCCACTTGCCTCTTGAAATCATTTATTTTCCAAGCGCCTCGATTGATGGCGCTGGTTGGGTTACCCATACCCGTATTGATGGAGATCCCGTGATAAGGGGACACGATCTCTGCTTTCACAAGACGTGCCAAAGAAACCGCCTCGCGATGTGTGCGGGAGCTGGATGTGAAAAGCGGTTCGAATAATGACCGGACCACGGCGTGCTGTCATGCTGCGAAGGGCTGTCAGCAGATTAGATTAGTGGATTATTGTTCTCTCTACGGCGGTTATCTTGGAGTATTCGGAGATGGAACCCGCCTCGCAATGCCGAAGACAATCTACGCGCCGGACTCATCATCATTGAAGCCTGGTTCAGGGGATACTGAGGGAGTCCTGGATAAGGGGGTATCCGGACAGCCGGACTATATACTTTGGCCAGACTGTTGGACTATGAAGATACCGGATTGAAGACTTCGTCCCGTGTCCGGATGGGACTCTCCTTGGCGTGGAAGGCAAGCTTGGCGATTCGGATGTAGATCTCCTTCTTTGTAAACTGACTCCGTGTAACCCTAGCCCCCTCTGTGTCTATATAAACCGGAGGGTTTAGTCCGTAGGACTGAACAACAATCATACCATAAGCTAGCTTCTAGGGTTTAGCCTCTCTGATCTCGTGGTAGATCAACTCTTGTAATACTCATATCATCAAGATCAATCAAGTAGGAAGTAGGGTATTACCTCCATCGACAGGGCCTGAACCTGGGTAAACATCGTGTCCCCAGCCTCCTGTTACCATTAGCCTTAGACGCGCAGTTCGGGACCCCCTACCCGAGATCCGCCGGTTTTGACACCGACAACACTCACTGTTCATCCAGAGACAGCATCGATCAGCTTCAGTTAGCAGTAGTAGCGAAGGAATCGCTCGATCGGGTTCAGTTAATAGCCATCAATTGATCGCTCGGGTTCAGTAACATGTAGCCTGCAGTGCAATCACTCAGTTTCAGTTAGGCGAACGCCTCGCTCGGTTTCAGTTAGAGCCCAACGCCTCGCACCCACGTGCGTACGTGTACGAGAGAAACGCACATCGCTCAGCCCCCGACCACCCACCGTAACCAAGAACTCCCTGAAATTTTCCTCGCCCTCGCCTCTACCACATTTTTTCCCGTCATGGACGGCCCAAAGAATGTCATGCAGCTGCGTCTACGGCCCGCCCATGATGAAAAGCCCATTTTTTGTCATGATTTTTTGTCATAAGTAGGATCCCACCACATCTATGATGTTACCGGGTTTTGTCACAATTATCGTCATAAAAGTGTCATAAGCATGACAGGAAAAAAATTCGTTCGGCCCAAAATGTCACGAATGTGTCTTATTTTTGTAGTGTCTTGTCTACTTACATGCCACAAGTAAAATCTAGCAACAAGGGCAAGAAAGATTCTTCTTCTAGTAGTAACAATAATCATGCTAAATCCAATATTGTTGCTTCTGGTAGTTCTCTTGATTCCACTAATGATTCTATTAGCCGAGTTACACTTCAGCAAGAAAATAGCTTATTGAAGGGAATTATAGAGAAAGGTGTTTACAAGAGCCTTTCCGGGAGTGAGCAATTTGAGGAAATTGTACGCAAGCAAGGAAGGCACCGGAAGAATCAAGGTGTTGGTTTTGAACGAAAGTTCAATGCCAATGGAGTTGAGTGGGAAGAAGATCCCCAAGACGAAGTTTGTTCCTCAACAAGAGAAGTATGATCCTACTTCCTTCAAGGGGACACAAGCTCGATATGATCTTCCACCACAAGACCACACGCTAAAAGGCAAGGACAGGATTCAAGAGGATATTGATGTATTTGAAGATGCTCCAAAGGCCTTGGTCAAGTGGGTTCCCAAGACTAAATCAAGTTCTACTTCATCAAGTACATCTACAACCCCAAGGATTCCCATCAAGATGATGTGGATCCCGAAGAAGAAGAACTAGAGAGTTCTTGAGGGTGACTCCGCCAACATTCTTCACTCATATTCATCTTGGCATGGACAAGTGTAAACAACTTCTACATCTTGCACTAGTTCAAGGAGTCACAAACCCTCTTGTTGGTAAGACAAGGGACAAGGTAATCTAATGCTTTCATGGACATCATTATTTGTGTGCTTCACTCTATGTCTATGGATATCCTTGTTTGTTCCTTGTGGGACTAACCCATGTAGGTATTGAAAGTGCAACTCACTCCAATGATTTATCCAAATGATCTACATCAACAATGAGCATCCACATCTTCAACATCTACATGAAGTCATCATCGACAAAATCCAAGGTTAGTTCATCCCTCTGAGGGGGGATATCACATCTAGGGCGAGCTTTACTCTAAGAATTGAGCTAAAGCAACTCTAATAGTGTGAACACAACAATGCTTTATGTAAAAGTGGTAACCCCACTTGCGCTTAAACGATCAGTATGACCTATGATCAAATGTTCTCATTTGACTCCTAAGTCAATATACTCATATATAGATGACCTGGTCATCGCCAATTGCTTAATAGATGCTAGAGTGATTGTGCATGCTTTGCCACATGTTTAATTTGCAATTTTATTGTGTGAGCATGTTGATTGCATACTTTTCTCATTCAGGACATCCATTTGTTGCTTTGATTGTTTGGCTCTTCTTTGTTTTCCAAATGGATGGACAAGAATGCCTAAGAACTCCCTCTAGCTATCTATGCTTTTCTCATCTCAAACTCTATTCATGCTACATCACAAAGTTTGAACAAGTCAAATTTGAACCCCCTGGGCGAGGAGCACTCAGAGTCACCGATTCTTCATAGACTTAAACTTCCAAAACCTCTCTGTGCATTTCGGTCTAACCGATTCATCCATTTCGGTCACATCGAGTTCACTGTGTTGATCTATTTTTCAATCTTGGTGCCGATTAGAACTTTTCGGTCACACCGAGTTGCAGTAACCGCTTGCGATTCTGCATCTCGGTGCCACCGAGTTGATCCACTCGGTCACACCGACAGTGTCAGGACGTATATACGGACGAGTCAAATTTTGGAAATTCCTCCAAAACCTATATACCGACGAGTCAAATTTTGGAAATTCCTCCAAAACCTCTTCGCCCGCGCGTGTTCTACTCTGCCGCCTCGGGTCTCCGGATCGTCCTCTCGTTGTCAGTGACCTCCCGCAGCTGGTCTCCGCCGCCGTCAACGGAAATCTACACCTCCATTGCCGCCGTACCGAGCTCATCACCAAGTTACGGTATGAGTTCGACACTTTGTACATTCTTTTACCTCTGATTCTTAGCATAAAGACAATGCCATGTTTCTTACCAAGTATGAGATCAATCTATAGAAAAACTCCATTAGATTAGTTTTCATTTGAAAATTTAGGGTTAATGAGGGAGTCCTGGACTAGGGGGTGTCCGGATAGTCGAACTATCATCATCGGCCGGACTCCAAGACTATGAAGATACAAGATTGAAGACTTTGTCCCGTGTCCAGATGGGACTTTCCTTGGCGTGGAAGGCAAGCTTGGCGATACGGATATGTAGATCTCCTACCATTGTAACCGATTCTGTGTAACCCTAGCCCTCTCCGGTGTCTATATAAACCGGATGGCTTTAGTCCGTAGGACGAACGACAATCATACCATAGGCTAGCTTCTAGGGTTTAGCCTCCTTGATCTCGTGGTAGATCTACTCTTGTAACACACATCATCAATATTAATCAAGCAGGACGTAGGGTTTTACCTCCATCAAGAGGGCCCGAACCTGGGTAAAACATCGTGTCCCTTGTCTCCTGTTACCATCCGCCTAGACGCACAGTTCGGGACCCCCTACCCGAGATCCGCTGTTTTGACACCGACATTGGTGCTTTCATTGAGAGTTCCTCTGTGTCGTCACCGATAGGCTCGATGGCTTCTTCGATCATCATTAACAACGCAGTCCAGGGTGAGACCTTCCTCCCTAGACAGATCTTCGTATTCGGCGGCTTTGCACTGCGGGCCAATTCGCTTGGCCATCTGGAGCAGATCAAAAGCTACGCCCCTGGCCGTCAGGTCAGATTTGGAAGTTTGAACTTCACGGCTGACATCCGCGGGGACTTGATCTTCGATGGATTCGAGCCACAGCCAAGCGCGCCGCACTGTCATGACGGGCATGATCTAGCTCTGCAGCCGGACAGTACCCTGGAGGCCGCACTCGAGCCCGCTCTGATCTTCAATTCGGAGCCGGCTGCGCAGATCGAGGACGGATGGCTAGACACCGCCTCGGGGGCTGCAACCTCTACGGCGATAGAGCCGAACACTAACCTTGTCCCTCATAAAGCCCGTGACTCTGAGGTGTCGTACTCCTTGCCGGACTCCGAACCTCCCGCGCCCCCTCCAATCGAATCTGATTGGGCGCCGGTCATGGAGTTCACTGCTGCGGACATCTTTCAACACTCACCTTTCGGCGACATCTTGAGTTCGCTAAAGTATCTCTCGTTACCAGGAGAGCCCTGGCCAGACTACGGTCAGGGCGGTTGGGATGCAGACGACGAAGAAATTTAAAGCCCACCCACCACCCACTTAGTAGCCACTGTCGACGATCTAACCGACATGCTAGACTACGACTCCGAAGACATCGACGGTATGGACGACGATGCCGGAGACGACCAAGAACCAGGGCCTACCGGGCACTGGAAAGCCACCCCAACTCACGACGTATACATGG
>NC_057807.1:461147999-461256327 GCF_018294505.1 Triticum aestivum | reverse complement strand
CCCGCCTCAATAAAAACGGCACCCATACGGACCCGGCCCTAGATCAGGGCGAAGCAGTGGACGGCGAACATGCCACCAAGCAACCATCTAAATATGACGAACTGGACAAGCAACCCATCCCCGGCGAAAACAAGAGCCTAGACGACCTCACGCCAAACACATCACCAGAGCATAAGAACCTTCATAAAAGGCTCGTCGCTACTGCAAGAAGTTTGAAGAAGCAAAAGCGGAAGCTCAAAACAGCGAAGGACGCACTCAGAATGAGATGGAGCAAAGTACTCAATACCGCAGATAAATATGGCGCTAGTCGCCAGGCAAAGAGCTACCCGAAGCGCAAGCTGTTGCCCGAATTCGATGAGGAGGCCCTAGAGCCCCCGCAGTCAAATAAGAAAGAGGCCGCCTGGCCGGATAGACGACCAGATGACAGGCTAAGAGCAGCAAGGGGCGCCGCACACAAGCCAGCACACGATCAGCATAAAGATCCTCGGAAAAAGGATGACCCGGTCAGGTCTATCTATGGGCCAAAAAAGAAGACTCCAAGAAGCAACACAACCCGCCGAGCGTTTGCAGACAATGGCACACCCAAATACAGGGGCGCCGCACACCCACTATGTTTCACCGACGAGGTACTGGATCATGAATTTCCAGCGGGATTCAAACCCGTAAACATAGAGGCATATGACGGAACAACAGACCTCAGAGTCTGGATTGAGGATTATATCCTACACATACATATGGCCAGAGGAAACGATCTCCATGCCATAAAATACCTACCCCTCAAGCTCAAAGGGCCAGCTCGGCATTGCCTCAAAAGCCTCCTAGAAAATATCATTGGAAGTTGGGAAGAGCTCGAGGATGCTTTTCGAGCAAATTTTCAGGGGACTTATGTCCGCCCTCCGGATGCAGACGATTTAAGTCACATAACTCAACAGCCCGGAGAGTCAGCATGCAAATTCTGGAACAGGTTCCTCACCAAAAAGAACCAAATAGTTGACTGTCCGGACGCCGAAGCCTTAGCAGCCTTTAAGCACAACGTCTGAGACGAATGGCTTGCCAGACACCTCGGCCAAGAAAAACCAAGAACAATGGCCGCACTAACAAGCCTCATGACCCGCTTTTGCATGGGGGAAGACAGCTGGTTGGCTAGATGCAGCACCAGCGACCCGAGTGCATCCGAAGTAAGGGATGGAAATGGGAAATCACGACGCAGAAAAGATCGGCGCCGGAATAAGGAAAATGGCCCAAATAGCACGGCGGTCAACGCCAGATTCAAAAGCTCTCGGCCGAATAATAAAACACTGCCCCTCAAGGACAACAGCGACGAGCTATCCAACCTAAACAAAATTCTGGATAGGCTATGTCAAATACATAGTACCTCCGGGAAGCCTGCAAACCGTACCCATAGAGATTTTTGGGTCTTCAAGCAGTCCGGCCGACTTAACGCCGAACGCAAGGGGCTCGACACACCAAGCGAAGACGACGACGAACCCCACAAGCAGCACGCCGGAAAACAGAAGACTTTCCCACTAGAAATAAAAATAGTGAACTCACTTCATGTGATAACACGAAAACACAGTGTGGCACCTGCCATATCAGGACACCGTTCGCACAATGGGGATAGACCCTACCAAAATTTGCCGTAGCAGCACTTCCTTCAAAGGAGTGATGCCAGGCCTTTAAGCCAATTGTATAGGCTCTATACCACTAGAAGTTGTGTTCGGTTCATCCGACAACCTTCGTCGTGAAAAGCTCACTCTCCATATCGCCCCATCTAATAGTGGCCCTCAAACACTACTGGGACGCGAAGCTTTCGCCCACTTTAACGCAATACCACATCACGCGTCTCTTACGCTTCAAATGCCCGGTCCACGCGGCATAATCTCATTAAAGAGTAACTCCGAGTGTTCCTCGACCACGGAGAACGTGAGGCCGCCTTGACAGCCACACACTAATCCGACCTTGCAGGTCAAAGCCCCTAAAAACAGGTCATTCAGACCTCGGACACGGTTAGGCGAGTCCGGCGTAAATAAACAAGGGGCTTCCCAGCCGCATACCCCTTTACAAGGGGCCGCGCGTATAAACGATGAGAGCCAATAAAGCTCAACATTATTCATCTTCCAAATTATACTTTATTTCCAATACAACTTTCGCACGATATTTCTTCCAAACTAAGTCCTTCTCTTTTACAGATGAAGCACGTGCTACACCCGTCCAGGATACAGCACAACGGAGACACAGGCGCAGACGTGCAGCAGGGACCCGTTACAAGGATTCTTTTCAGATTAAGACCCTGCATAAACCTTTCTTAATGTCTCTTGTTGATACACATCCCCCGGTTTTCTACCATAACCGAGGAGGAGGCTGGCGTTTTGGCATCGGCTGCGTCAGAAGTTCCCGCCTGTACCTGGACACTAGGGGCTTAGGGCATTGTTCTGCCCGGTATCATAAAGACCGAACACCTCAGGGAGTGTTCGGCGTCTCGAGTTAGGCCTTATATGCATCAGCTCCGAATCATGTCTTTGGTCAAATGTTGGGTTTGCCCGGCTCCTGTGTTTTGCTGCCTTATGTTCCGCTCCATCGGCTAACGCGGCACCAGGAGAACTACTGTGATTGTGCCCCGGTTCGGCCGGGCGAGCACCTCAGTAGAGAAAGCCGAAAACTGACTATCATGATATAGCGAGAGACTAGTCAACCACTCGATCGACTATTGGAATGTTTAGAATTCCTCCGCTTCGACGAAGGACCGCTTCCCGGTCAGGCACATACGCGCCCCGAGTTCGGAGAGCGCGGTGCCTCTAGGGGCTATATAGTAGCCCCACCATCGAGCTCCTATGGCTAAGTGAAAGTGATAAAGCATTATAGTCCGGTTGCCTAGTTTGCTATGCTATCACCTCCTTCAAAGGACCAAGACGTTGGATTAAGTGTGAAAAAGCGCTTTCCTTTTTTCCAAACACCCCCGCACCATGTGCGTGGGGGCTGAAGCCAAAGACTGCAACTTTCAGGTTATTCATACATATACGGCCGCACAGGAGATAGTTCAATACTTGAACGCACAAGTATACAAAGTCGTTGCATTATAAACATGATCTCAGAAATCATACATGTCATTTAAACATAACATCTTTCGAGCACTGCGACTCTATTAAACGAGCGCCCTGCAGGACTTCCTCAAAATAGTGCTCGGCGGGTAATCGGCTTTTGTCCGAACCCCGGGATGCAACAGCGGTGGCATCCATCTCCGCCCAGTATGTTTTCACGCGGGCGAGAGCCATCCGTGCACCTTCTATGCATGCCGACCGCTTCATCGCCTTGATATGCGGCACCGCCCCAAGGAATTGCTGCAACAAGCCAAAATAACTCTTCGGTGTGGGCCTTTCCGGCCACAGATGAGCGACCACATCCGTCATGGAAAGTCCGGACAGTCTATTCAGCTCAGCCCACTCTGCCAGCCGATCAGCCAACGGGAGTGGACGCTCCGGACTATGGAATTGAGACCAGAAAAGCTCTTCCATTTCATGATCCTTCTGGCCTCGGAAGTGCACGACTGCGTCCGCCGCACTCGCTGCCAAATCCAGATAAGGATCCTCCGCACCACACAATTGGCCCAACTGAGCATACTTCGGATCTGTAAACTTCCTACGCAGTAGAAAGGGCTTTCCAGCCGCAATGTCTCCGGCCTGACGCAGCTCCTCCTTCATAGCCTGCATCGCACCACGGGCATCCTTGGCTTCGGCGGCGGCCTTCCTCAAGTCCTCTTGCTCCGCTCGGAGTTCTCTTTCAAGAACATCATAGCGGTCGGCAACATCTTTTAATTTCGCCGCCATTCCGGCCATCTCCTCCCTGCTTCGGCAGTGAGCAGCCTTTTCGGCTTTTAGCTCTTCCGCTGCCTTCGAAGTAGCCGCATCACTTTTCCTGGCTTGCTCCTTGGCTCGAGCAAGCTCTGCTTGAAGGTCTTCCACACCAGCGGCGCCATCTGCATCAAGCATACAAATTGTAAGGAACGGGCATCAGCTCCCTTACTAGGCAACCGCGGAGCAACCACCTACCTTGTGACTCATTAAGTCGTTTATTAACCAGCACGATGTTCGCATCCGCAACATTGAGTTGCCTCTTCAGTTCGGCAAACTCCATCAGTCCGGCTGGCCACCGAACGTTCCGCCACCTGCATAGGAAAGGCGACATTCTATAACTGAGATTATGATCCTTGCCATGTTGTCGCCTTCGACAGCATACCAAGTCTCAGGGGCTACTATCTATACAGGGCGCACTCCATGTGCAAAACTGTCAAAAGGTATGTCATTTTTTGCGTACCTCAAACCCAGTCAGCAAACTTCCGACGGCCTCATACAACCCGCTTTCGGCGGATGAGATCCTCTCAATCACCATACTCATTAATGAGCGGTGATCTTCTGAGATAGACGCCCTCTTGAGCAAATCATGCAGCTCCACCGGCCGTACTCCAATGGGTGCCGAACTCTCCGGCCCCGCCGGACTTGGGAGACCCTCCGTGACGACACCTCAGGATCGTCCGCCCCGCCTGACGGGGCGGCAGATGGAGGCGTCTCGCTCTTCATCATCTCCGGACGAAGGTCCCCCGAAGATGAGCTCTGCTGAGATGGGCTGAGATCCGAACTACAAGGTGAAAACTTCGGTTACCTTTGGAAATAATACAGGGGCGTCCCCTATTACAAAATTCCCCCTTTTTACTTACGGCTCGCTGGAGGGCTGACTCCTCTGGGGAGACTGTGCGACCGGGGCTCTTCCCGGCGCAGGACCTTCCGACGTAGATTTCCTTCCCCGCTTTGAGGCCTTGGCCTTCGGGTCTTCGGAAGCGGTCCTCTTCTCCCCCTGGAAGGAGGAATTCTTGATTCCCCCCTTATTGAAGGCCTCCTTGGCAGAGGTGGTAGTTTCCCTGCGCCCCCCTTCGCTCTCCTCCGAAGGCGCAAACTCCAACATTTTGACTAACACGGGATCCGGCGTGGTCTCAGGGAGGGGGGCCGGACACCGTATCAGTTTTGCTTGCGCTATCCACGCATGTCCAAGGGATAGCTGGTTAAAAGGCAAACCCATGATAAATAAATGGACAATATGTTCGGACACAGGGCTACTTACTTGAGTATCCGGGCGATTGCAGCTTAGGCCAGCGTCCTCGGTCAAGTCCGGACGCATCTCTTGCGATCCGAAGAACAGTTTGTACATCTCCGCGGGTGTCAAACCCATGAAGTGTTGGAGATCTCGTGGCCCCTCCGGATTAAATTCCCACGGGCGGAGGGGGCGACATTTGTAGGGCAGAAGGCGCCGGATCAGCATAACCTGTGCCACTACGACCAGATTAATCTCCCTTTCTTGGAGGCCTCGAATCCGGTCCTGCAATGAGGGTACGTCTTTGGACGGCCCCCAGTTAAGCCCCTTGTTGACCCATGATGTCAGCCGTTGTGGAGGGCCCGAGCGGAAGACGAGCGGTGGCCTCTGCCTGCTGCCCCTGGGAGCGGTGACATAGAACCACTCCTGTTACCACAAGCCGAGCTCCTCCTGAAAAGAGCCCTCGGGCCATGGAGCATCGGCCCTCTTGCTTATAACCACCCCGCCGCACTCTGCTTGACGCCCCTCAATCATCTTCGGCCCCACGTTGAAGGTTTTGAGCCACAAGCCGAAGTGAGGGGTAGTGCGGAGGAAGGCTTCGTAGACGACAATGAATGATGAGATGTGGAGGATGGACTCCGGAGCCAAGTCATGGAATTCCAGCCCATAGTAAAACATGAGCCCCCTCACGAAGGGATCCATCGGGAAGCCTAAACCCCGACGGAGGTGAGACACGAACACGACGCTCTCGCCGGGCTCGGGAGTAGGAATAACTTGCCCTCGGGCAGGCAACCTATGCGAAATCTCGTAGGTCAAGTACCTGGCGTCTCTCAGCTTTAGCACGTCTTCTTCCGTGACGGAAGAGGGCATCCACCTGCATCGTAGGTCGGAGCCGGACATTGTCGAAGGTCGAAGGTACCCGAATCTGGAGCCCTGGGAGTTGGAACTCGGGGCGAGGGGCGGATTCAATTGAGGATTAAAGAAAAAGAATGGGCCTTGGTCTCATTATAAAGAGGAAGAATACCAAGAGCCATCCGCGTGACCATTTGGAACCCGCCTTCGATGGAGGGGGCGTGGCAACGGGCGCGGTTGGGTTACCCACGTCTGTATTTATGAGAATCCCGGAATAAGGGGAACACGATCTCTGCTTCGACAAGATGTGCCAAGGAAACCGCTTCGCTAAACACGCTGAGGCGGTATAATAAAAATGATTCAAGTAAAGGCTTGGTAGTGGAGTGACGTCACGCCACCAAATATGTCAGCAGATTGAACTTGTGTAAATATTATTCTCTCTACGGTGGGACGTGGAATTTATTTTGCAGAGCCGGACACTATCCTGGTGTTCACAATCTTCCATAAATTATTCGGAGGAGGAACCCGCCTTGCAATGCCGAAGACAATATGCACGCCGGACTCGTCGTCATTGAAGACTGGTTCAGGGGCTACTGAGGGAGTCCTGGACTAGGGGGTGTCCAGATAGCCGAACTATCATCATCGGCCAGATTCCAAGACTATGAAAATACAAGATTGGAGACTTTGTCCCGTGTCCGGATGGGTCTTTCCTTGGCGTGGAAGGCAAGCTTGGCGATATGGATATGTAGATCTCCTACCATTGTAACCGATTCTGTGTAACCCTAGCCCTCTCTGGTGTCTATATAAACCGGATGGCTTTAGTCCGTAGGACGAACGACAATCATACCATAGGCTAGCTTCTAGGGTTTAGCCTCCTTGATCTCGTGGTAGATCTACTCTGGTAACACACATCATCAATATTAATCAAGCAGGACGTAGGGTTTTACCTCCATCAAGAGGGCCCGAACCTGGGTAAAACATTGTGTCCCTTGTCTCCTGTTACCATCCGCCTAGACGCACAGTTCGGGACCCCCTACCCGAGATCTGCCGGTTTTGACACCGACAGTTAGGTTTCCGCCGGACTCATCTCGGACCGACCGAATTGTAGAAATCGGACTCACCGATTTGGCTTAGGCCATTGCACATGTGATTTTCGGTCTGACCAAAAATTGCAAATTGTTGTGATCGAGTTCAGGACTTTGTGAAATCCTAGAAAACTTGGAGTCACTGAACGGTGTCTCGGTCTGACCATTCCACTAGTTTAGACTCCAAAGTTGCTTCGGTGTCACCGAGTTTAACAAATCGATAGCTCTGAAATGCTTTCTGTGGAAAACTAAAACCAAGTTTTTGACTCATTCTTTTTGCAAAAATTCTACACTTTGTGATGCTCATCTACTCTATCTCATCTACAACTATTCACACGGTCAGCACTCAGTTTGCAGTGTCAAAATGTCTGATCAGAGTGATAACCAGAACAAGTCTGAGGAGCAGATGGACCTAATTAAGCGAGGGCACTAGTCCCTCTGGCAGCTTTGATGAGGGAAGCAGGAGGACACCAAGCAACCTGCCTAAGGCACAAACTAGGCAGAGGAAGAAGAAAACCTCATATTCAGAGGATGAAGACTTTGAAGTTGAAGAAGTGACTTCAAAGAAGAAAGTGCCTAAGAAAGAGTATGTTGCTGTTGCTTCCACAAAGCCAGGTCAGCACAAGAAAGCACCTTCCAAGAGAGTGCCTATGTCAAAGGCCAGGGCATCAACACAAGAGATAATGGAATTCACTCTTGAGGCTAGAGAAGATGGAGATGTCAAGAAGAGAAAAGAAAGGGTCAGGAAAACAGTTGCAAGAGTGCTTGGAAATCCTTTAATGAGGACAGATTCTGCAGGAGACGAGGAAGAAGAAGAGGATGTTACACCTCCTCCCAAGTCACAAAAGCTGATGGGGGATGCCATCAAGTCTGGGCTGATCCTTCAAAGCCAAAGACTACCCCCAAAGCTCCAGCTCAAACCTCCAAGCCTGCACCCAAGAGAAGCACCAGGAACATTCCTACTGCAGAGAAGAACAAGGCCCCGGTGCCTGAGGTTGAAGAAGAAGATGATGAAGCGCAAGTGCTCAGAAACTCAAGCCAAAAATTCTAGACCATGATGACAATCATCCAGTAGCAGAAAACATGAAGGAAAGAAAAGATGCAGGTCTCAGACTATGGAGAGAAGCAGATCCATATGTTGTTAGGAGAAGAATTGTTGTGGCTACAGGTTCCACACTAAAGAACAGCAAGATTTCTATGAGACAGTGTTACTTGACAAGAAGCCCATTGTCTGTGATATGAAGTGGGTTGATTGCGAATATATTGATGAAAATGAAGATCATTTTCCAGGAGTGCATGAAATCTTAAAGCTCAATGGAGTTGACAAGTTTGTGGGTCAGAAGTTGACCAAGTGGAATGATGAGCTCATTATGCAATTTTACTCAACAGCTCATTCCTATCCTAATGGAAAGATTGTATGGATGTATGAAGGTACAAGGTACCAATCTACAGTTGATGAGTGGTCCAAGCTCATAAAAGCCCCCAAAGAAGCCGAGAAAGACATTGATGTCTATGCTGAGAATAAGAAGGATCACATCTCCATGGCCAACATGTACAAGGAGATTCCTGACAAAGCCTTGGAGACACACAAGCTAGGCTGAGTGTACAACCTAATGTCTGGTTTGGCCACAATGAACACTATTTTGAGGCACACCTTGTTGCCCAAATCTGGAGATCACAGGATGATCAGAGGCCATTCCATCAACTTGCTCCAGCTCTTTGATTTGCCCCAGAATTTCAAAGTCATGAGCCTGATTGTTGAGACCATCAAGGGAACAGCTGCTGACCAGAAGAGGACATGTGGATATGTTCCACACATACAAATGTTGATACACTCCAAGATGCCCAAAGGAGTATACTTGTTGGACAAAGAGCATCTTCCCTTGAGACATGATTTTGAGGACAGCACTGTTGTCATGAATGCTGAAGATCCCACATTTGTGGAAGTTCAAGAGAAGAGTCAAAAAGATAAAGTTGAGAAGGCAGCAAAGATGCCAAGTGCTGAAGAAGCTTCACAAGTGTTACTCAAGTCAAAGCAAGACCAACTAGGATATCTTATTCAAGCTACCTTGAGGATTGAGAAAGGATTGGCCACCCTAACTCAGAACCAGGAGAGCTTGGAAAGGATCATTGAAACAAAATTCTATGATCTTGACTTGAAGGTGACAGAGATACAAACAGATGTTGAGAAGCTCTAGGAAGAAGCAGAAGAGAGGAAGGGAAAACCAACTACATAAGTGTTTTAGAGAGTGCCTAGGGCATAGAGGTCTACAGCAGTGCCAGTGCCTGACACTAGAGCTACGACATCAGCACCTGCAGCCATAGCTCCAGTTACCCCTACAGTGGCAACTCCACAAGCTCCATCAACTTCAACAGATGCTTTCATCCTTGGAGTCCTCTCAACACCACCTCCTGAATATCAAGCCTAGAGAGTCGCATGGCACTATGCATTTTCAAGCTTTTGGTAACTTGTTGCCAAAGGGAAGAAAGTGTATAGATCATAGGCTTCGAGGGAGAGAGAGTTTTGCTTCTTTTTGCTACTTATTTGCTTGCTTGGTTGAGATACTTTATGTCTATGTGTGTGAGATACTTTGTACGGTCATGTGTTTTATCATATCTTGCTTAATTCTTATGCTTGGATGATGATATTATCTATCTTTTATGTATGATCATTCACTTTGCCTTAGTGATGAGTGCTTGTTCCTATTTCTATCATTTTGAGCGCTCCACCAAGATGTATGTGACATGGAGAGTAACCCATGATCCTAATTGGTTGTGCATTTGCATTCAAAAGCAAATCTTAAATAATGCACAAATTTAGGGGGATGATACATCCATTTTGCATCATGTTTTCGTACTGTTATTTATAATGTTTTATCCATAATAATGCTTTTTGGAGTAATTCTAATGCCTTTTCTCTCATAATTTGCAAGGTACACACCAAGAGGGAGAATTCTGGCAGCTAGAAATCTGGACCTGAAAAAGCTATGTCAGGATAGCTATTATGCACAACTCCAAACAAGCTGAACCTTCATGGAGATTTTTATGGAATATTTAAGAATTATTGGAGCAAATAACTACCAGAGGGAGCCCACCAGGTGGGCACAACCCACCTGGGCGCGCCAGGGAGCCCAGGCGCGCCCCGGTGGGTTGTGCCCTCCTTGGCCCACCTCTAGTGCCCATCTTATAGTATATAAGCCATTTTGACCTAGAAAAATAAAGGGAGAGACTTTCGGGACGAAGCTCCGACGTCTCGAGGCGGAACTTGGACAAGAGCACTTTTGCTCTCCGGCGGAGCGATTTTACCAGGGAACTTCCCTCCCAAAGGGGGAAATCATCGTCATCATCATCACCAACAACTCTCCCATCTTGGGGAGGATTATCTTCATCAACATATTCACGGCACCAACTCCTCTCAAACCCTAGTTCATCTCTTGCATTCAATCTTTGTATCAAAACTATAGATTGGTGCCCGTGGGTGACTAGTAGTGTTGATTACTATATGGTTTATTTGGTGGAAGATTATATGTTCATATCCATTATGCTATTTAATACCCATCTGATCTTGAGCATGTTTATCATTTGTAAGTAGTTACTTTTGTTCTTGAGGTTACGGGAGAAATCATGTTGCAAGTAATCATGTGAACTTGATATGTGTTCGATATTTTGATGGTATGTATGTTGCCATTCTCTTAGTGGTGTCATGTGAACGCCAACTACATGAAACTTCACCATATTTGGGCCTAAGGAAATGCATTGTGGAGAGTAGTTATTAGATGGTGGGTTTCAAGAGTGACAGAAGCTTAAACCCCAGTTTATGCGCTATTTTGTAAGGGACCGATTGGATCCAAAATTTTAATGCTATTGTTAGAATTTATTCTTAATACTTTTCTCGTAGTTGTGGATGCTTGCAAGAGGGTTAATCATAAGTAGGAGGTTTGTTCAAGTAAGAACAGCACCTAAGCACCGGTCCACCCACATATCAAATTATCAAAGTACCGAACACGAATTAAGCCAACATGATGAAAGTGACTAGATGAAATTCCCGTGTACCCTCAAGAACACTTTGCTTATTATAAGCAATTGTTTTGGCCTGTACTTTGTCTCAAAAGGATTGGGCTACCTTTCTACACTTTTGTTACTGCTATTGTTACTTGCTCGTTATAAATTACCTTGCTACCAAACTACTCCGCTACTTACAATTTTAGCACTTGCAGACATTATCTTGCTGAAAACCACTTGTCATTTCCTTCTGATCCTCATTGGGTTCGACACTCTTACTTATCGAAAAGAGTTGCAATTGACCCCATACACTTGTGGGTCATCAAGGCTATTTTCTGGCGACGTTGCCAGGGGGTGAAGCACCTTTGGTAAGTGGAATTCGGTAAGGAAAACATTTATATAGTGTGCTGAAATTTATTTTCACTTGTTACTATAGGAAACAATCCTTTGAGGGATTTGTTCGGAGTATCTTCACCTCATCTGGAACAACAATTAGTTACCCCTCAACCTACTGCACCTACTGAAAATATTGAATATGAAATCCTTCGGGTATGATAGAACAACTACTAGCTAATCCTTATGCAGGAGATGGAACTGAACATCTTGATATGCACCTGATACATGTGGAACAAATTTGTGGATTGTTTAAGCTTGCAGGTTTACCCAAGGATGAAGTGATGAAAAAGGTTTTCCCTTTATTTTTGAAGGGAAAAGCATTGGCATGGTATAGGCTATGCGATAATATTGGATCATGGAATTGGAATCGTTTGAAATTGGAGTTCCATCAAAAAATTTATCCTATGCATATAGTTCATCATGATCGGAATTATATATATAACTTTTGGCCTTGTGAAGGAGAAAGTATCGCTCTAGCTTGGTGGAGGCTTGAGTCGATGTTATATTCATGCCCCAATCATGAGCTCTCAAGAGAAATTATTATTCAGAATTTTTATGCTCGGCTTTCTCGTAATGATCAAACCATGCTCGACACTTCTTGTACTGGTTCTTTTATGAAGAAGACCATTGAGTTCTGGTGGGATCTTTTGGAAAGAATTAAACGCAACTCTGAAGATTGGGAACTTGACGAAGGTAAAGAGTTGGGTACAAAGCTTAAGTATGATTGTGTTAAATCTTTTATGGATACCGATGCTTTTCAAAAGTTTAGCACTAAATATGGACTTGACTCTGATATAGTAGCCTCCTTTTGTGAATCATTTGCTAGTCATGTTGAACTTCCTAAAGAAAAGTGGGTTAAATATCACTCACCTATTAAAGATGAAATTAAATAACCAGTACCAGTTAAAGAAGAAACTATACTTTATAATGTTGATCTAGTTGTTCCTTCTGCTTATATTGAGAAACCACCTTTCCTTGTTAGGATAAAAGAACATCCTAAAGTTTCAACTATGGTTAACAAAAGCTATGTTAGAACACCTAAACCTGATGAACAAATTAAATTAGAACCTAGCATTGCTATGGTTAAAGATCTCTTGGAAGAAGATATGGATGGGCATGTTATTTAGTTCTGTGAAGAAGATGCTAGAATTGCTAAACCTGAGGGGAAAGATAAACATAGACCAGTTGTTGGCATGCATGTTGTCTCAGTTAAGATATGAGATCACTGTTATCATGGGTTATGTGACGTAGGTGCTAGTGTGAGTACTATTCCCCACTCCTTATACAAAGAAATTAGAGATGAAATAGCACCTGCTGAAATAAAAGACATAGATGTTACTATTAAACTTGCTAATAGAGATACTATATTACCAATTGGGATTCTTAGAGATGTTAAAGTCTTGTGTGGGAAGATAAAACACCCTACTGATTTTCTTGTTCTTACTGTCAGTGTCAAAACCGGCAGATCTTGGGTAGGGGGTCCCGAACTGTGCGTCTAAGGATCAAAGGTAACAGGAGGTAGGGGACACGATGTTTACCAAGGTTCGGGCCTCTTGATGGAGGTAATACCCTACTTCCTCCTTGATTGACTTTTATGAGTATAGGGGTTACAAGAGTTGATCTACCTCGAGATCGTAACGGCTAAACCCTAGATGTCTAGCCTTTATGATTGTGATTCCCCTATGGACTAAACCCTTCGGTTTATATAGACACCGGAGGGGCCTAGGGTTGTATAGAGTTGGTTTACAGAGAAAGGAAACTACACATCCGGATGCCAAGCTTGCCATCCATGCAAAGGAGAGTCCCATCCGGACACGGGAGAAAGCCTTCTTTCTTGTATCTTCACGGCCCATCAGTCCGGCCCATGTCACATAGGCCGACTCCCCGAGGACCCAATAGTCCAGGACTCCCTCAGTAGCCCCTGAACCGGGCTTCAATGACGATGTATCCGGCGTGCAAATTGTCTTCGGCATTGCAAGGCGGGTTCCTTCTCCGAATACTCCAAAGCAGTTCTCCGCACATAATAACTGTGTCCGGCTCTGTTTAATAATTACAACCTTAAGCTGTAAGGAAAAAAATACTCGAAACAAAGTAAGTCACGTCCATTGGCAACTTTTTCGGCAAGGCGTTTATGTCATGGGCTCCTGGCCTTATTATTATTATTCTGAACCGTTTTACAGCCCCCGCTGCGTGTTTCGAGGCACGGCCATTGACGGGTCCTGTCAAAGCAGAGATCGTGTCCCCTTATCAAGGGATTCTCATCAATACGGGTTTGGGTAATCCAACCGTGTCGCTCACACGTCCCCTTGGGAATAAGCGAGATTTAAGGCTCATGAGGGGACGCTTAATATCCACTGCCTTTATAAGAAGATAAGGATCCGTCCTTTTACCCCCACGCCTTCTTCCTCCTCAGCCCATTTGCCCTCGAACTCCAGCGCCCAAGCTTCAATCTTTTCCATCGCCACCAAACACTCTAGCCATGTCTGGATCTAGAGCGCGGGGCAAGTGGATGGCTTCCTCTATTACATAGGAGAACATTGAGGAACTCTAGGAAGCTTGGTACTTGGCCGCGGACATAGCCCACTGGCTCCTTGCCAAGAAGCAGATCATTCCCACCCCGGAGCCTAATGAGGGTTGTGTTCATCCCCCATTTCCTTCACGGACTACGGGTTAGATTTCCATTATCTAGCCCCAAATTCCTTCCTCAACATTTCGGCGTCGTGTGCGAGGCATTCCTCCACATCCCACCCCACTTCGGCCTATGGCTCAAGGTCTTCAATGTGAAGGCAAAGGTGGTTGATGGTCAACATGCGGAGTGTGGCGACGCCATGGTGATCAAGCTTCCCAACGTCACCTGGCCCAAGGGGACCTTCGTGGAGACCGTCAAGGGATGGCAGCAGGGGTGGTTCTATATCATGGAATCCCGCGACGCCTGATACGTCTCCAACGTATCTATAATTTTTGATTGTTCCATGCTATTATATTACCTGTTTTGGATGTTTATGGGCTTTATTTTACACATATATATCATTTTTGGGACTAACCTACTAACCGGAGGCCCAACCCGTATTGCTGTTTTGTTACCTATTTCAGTATTTAGAAGAAAAGGAATATCAAGCGGAGTCCAAACGGAATGAAACCTTCGGGAGCGTGATTTTTGGAACGAACGTGATCTGGAGAACTTGGAGTGCAAGTCAAGAAGCAATCGAGGCGGCCAGGAGATAGGAGGGCGCGCCCACCCCTCCTGGGTGCCCCTGTCTCTTGAGCCCCTCGAGCGGCCACCGACGTACTTCTTCCTCCTATATATACCTATGTACCCCGAAAACATCCAAGGAGCCACCGAAGAAATATTTCCGCCACCATAACCTTCTGAATCCGCGAGATCCCATCTTGGAGCCTTCGTCGGCGCTCCGCCGGAGGGGGAATCGACCATGGAGGGCTTCTACATCAACACCATAGCCCTTTCGATGAGTTGTGAGTAGTTTACCACAGACCTTTGGGTCCATAGTTATTAGCTAGTTGGCTTCTTCTCTCTTTTTGGATCTCAATACAATGTTCTCCCCCTCTCTTGTGGAGATCTATTCGATGTAAACTCTTTTTGCGGTGTGTTTGTCGAGATCCGATGAATTGTGGGTTTATGATTAAGTTTATCTATGAGAAATATTTGAATCTTCTCTGAATTCTTTTATGTATGATTGAGTTATCTTTGCAAGTCTCTTCGAATTATCGGTTTGGTTTGGCCTACTAGATTGATCTTTCTTGACATGGGAGAAGTGCTTAGCTTTGGGTTCAATCTTGAGGTGTCCTTACCCAGTGACAGAAAGGGTTGCAAGGCACGTATTGTATTGTTGCCATCGAGGATAAACATATGGGGTTTATATCATATTGCTTGAGTTTATCCCTCTACATCATGCCATCTTTCTTAATGCGTTACTCTGTTCTTATGAACTTAATACTCTAGATGCATGCTGGATAGCGGTTGATGTGTGGAGTAATAGTAGTAGATGCAGGCAGGAGTGGGTCTACTTGTCACGGACATGATGCCTATATACATGATCATGCCTATATAATCTCATAATTATTCGCTTTTCTATCAATTGCTCGACAGTAATTTGTTCACCCACCGTAATACTTATGCTATCTTGAGAGAAGCCTCTAGTGAAACCTATGGCCCCCGGGTCTATCTTTTATCATATAAGCTTTCAATCTACTTTTATTTGCATCTTTGCTTTTTGCATCTATATTATGAAATACCAAAAATATATTTATCTTATCATATTATCTCTATCAGATCTCACTTTTGCAAGTGGCCGTGAAGGGATTGACAACCCCTTTATCGCATTGGTTGCGAGTTCTTTGTTTGTTTGTGTAGGTTCGTGGGACTTGTGAGGTGCCTCCTACTGGATTGATACATTGGTTCTCAAAAACTAAGGGAAATACTTACGCTACTGTGCTGCATCACCCTTTCCTCTTCAAGGAAAACCAACGGAAGCTCAAGACGTAGCAAGAAGGATTTTTGGTGCCACTGCCGGGGAGGTCTTCGCTCAAATCAAGACATACCAAGTACCCATCACAAACTCATCTTCCTCGCATTTACATTATTCGCCATTTGCCTCTTGTTTTCCTCTCCCCCACTTCACCCTTGCCATTTTATTCACCCTCTCTTTCCCAATCTCCTCTTTTTTCCGCTTGCCTTCTTCTTCCCCTCTCTTTCGCTTGCCCTTTTTCTGTTTGCTTGTGTGTTGGATTGCTTGTCGCCATGGCGCAAGATAATACCAAATTGTGTGATTTCTCCAATACCAATAATAATGATTTCCTTAGTACTCTGATTGCTCCTCTTAATGATGTTGAGTCTTGTGAAATCAATGTTGCTTTGCTAAATCTTGTTATGAAAGATCAATTCTCCGGCCTTCCTAGTGAAGATGTCGCTACCCATCTAAACAGCTTTGTTGATTTGTGTGAGATGCAAAAGAAAAAAGATATGGATAATGACATTGTTAAATTGAAGTTATTTCCGTTTTCACTTAGAGATCGTGCTAAAGTTTGGTTTTCGTCTTTGCCTAAAAATAGTATTGATTCTTGGAACAAGTGCAAAGATGCTTTTATCCCGCTAAGATCATCTCCCTTAGGAACGATATTATGAATTTTAAACAACTTGATCATGAGCATGTTGCCCAATCTTGGGAAAGAATGAAATTAATGATTCGCAATTTCCCTACTCATGGTTTGAATTTATGGATGATCATACAAAAAATTTATGCCGGATTAAACATTGCTTCTAGAAATCTTTTAGATTCGGCCGCCGGAGGCACGTTTATGGAAATCACTTTAGGATATGCTACAAAACTTCTTGATAATATTATGGCTAATTATTCTCAATGGCACACCAAACGATCTACTAGTAAAAAAGTGCATGCTATAGAAGAAATCAATGTTTTGAGTGGAAAGATGGATGAGCTTATGAGATTGTTTGCTACTAAGAGTGCTTCTATTGATCCTAATGATATGCCTTTATCTACCTTGATTGAGAATAATAATGAATCTATGGATGTAAATTTTGTTGGTAGGAATAATTTTGGAAATAATGCTTATAGAGGAAACTTTAATCCTAGACCGTTCCCTAGCAATTCCTCTAATAATTATGGAAATTCCTACAATAATTCTTATGGTAATTTTAATAAGATGCCCACTGATTTTGAAAATAACATGAAAGAATTTATGGCCTCTCAAAAGAATTTTAATGCCTTGCTTGAAGAAAAATTGCTCAAAGTTGATGATTTGGCTAGGAACATTGATAGACTTTCGCTTGATGTTGATTCTCTTAAACTTAGATATACTTCCCCTAAGCATGATATCAATGAGTCTCTCAAAGCAATGAGAGTGTCCATTGATGAGTGCAAAGAAAGAACCGCTAGATTGCGTGCTAAGAAAGATTGCTTTGTTAAAGCGTGTTCTTCTAGTTCCCATGAAAATAATGATGAAGATCTTAAAGTTATTGATGTGTCTCCTATTAGATCTTTGTTTTGCAATATGAATCTTGATAATAATGGGACTAGAGATGAGTCAACTTTATTTAGAAGGCGTCCCAAGAATTCGGAGTTTTTAGATCTTGATGCTAAATTTGGTAAAAGTGGGATTGGAGAGGTCATGACTTTAAATAGTATTGAACCCACTATCTCAGATTTCAAGGAATTTGATTATGATAATTGTTCTTTAGAAAGTTGTATTTCCTTGTTGCAATCTGTTGTTAATTCTCCTCATGCTTATAGTCAAAATAAAGCTTTTACCAAACATATTGTTGATGCCTTGATGCAATCTTTTGATGAAAAACTTAATTTGGAATTTTCTATACCTAGAAAACTTAATGATGAGTGGGAACCTACTATAAAGATTAAAATTTAAAATCATGAGTGTTTTGCTTTGTGTGATTTGGGTGCTAGTGTTTCCACGATTCTGAAAACTTTGTGATATTCTAGGTTTCCATGATCTTGATGATTGCTCTTTAAATTTGCACCTTGCGGATGCCACCATTAAAAAGCCAATGGGAAGTATCAATGATGTTCTAATTGTTGCAAATAGAAATTTGGTGCCCGTAGATTTTATCGTTCTTGATATAGATTGCAATCTTTCTTGCTCTATTATTCTTGGTAGACATTTCCTTAGAATGATTGGTGCGATTATTGATATGAAGGAAGGGAATATTAGGTTCCAATTTCCATTAAAGAAAGGTAAGGAGCACTTTCCAAGAAATAAAGTCAAATTACCTTATGAATCTATCATGCGAGCTACCTATGAATCAAGTGCCAAAGATGGCACTACTTAGATCTATCTTCGCTTTTATGCCTAGCTAGGGGCGTTAAATGATAGCGCTAGTTGGGAGGCAACCCAATTTTATTTGTGTTTTTTGTTTTTGTTCCTGTTTATTAATAAATTTTGCATCTACCTTCTGTTTAGATTGGTTTTTATGTTTTAATTAGTGTTTGTGCCAAGTAGAACCTATAGGATAAGCTATGATGATAGTTGATTTGATTCTGCTGAAAAACAGAAACTTTGTGCTCACGAGAAAAAAATCAATAAGTCGCAGAAACGAGCTTTTGCATTGATTCTTTTTGCTGATGTTCAATAAACAAATTGTTTAGGACTTCCTATTTTGGTAGGATTTTTAAGGTTCAAGAAGTTTGCATTAGTTACAGATTGCTACAGACTGTTCTGTTTTTGACAGATTCTATTTTTCATGTGTTGTTTGCTTATTTTGATGCATCTATGGCTAGTATGTAAGGGTATGAACCATAGAGAAATTGGAATACAGTAGGTTTAACACCAATATAAATAAAGAATAAGTTAATTACAGTACTTTATGTGGTGGTTTTGTTTTCTTTCACTAACGGAGCTTATGAGATTTCCTGTTGAGTTTTGTGTTGTGAAGTTTTCAAGTTTTGGGTAAAGCTTTGATGGACTATGGAATAAAGAGTGGCAAAAGCCTAAGCTTGGGGATGCCCAAGGCACCCCAAGATATTCAATAATAGCCAAAAGCCTAAGCTTGGGGATGCCCCCGGAAGGCATCCCCTCTTTCGTCTTTGTTCATTGGTAACTTTACTTGGAGCTATATTTTTATTCGCCACATGATATGTGTTTTGCTTGGAGCGTCGTGTATTATGTTAATCTTTGCTTTTCAGTTTACCACAATAATCCTTGATGTACACACCTTTTGGGAGAAGCCTACTTGATTGAAATTTATTAGAATACTCTATGTGCTTCACTTATATCTTTTGAGCTAGATAGTTTTTGCTCTAGTGCTTCACTTATATCTTTTAGAGCACGGAGGTGGATTAATTTTGAAGAAATTGTTGATCTCTCATGCTTCACTTATATTATTTTGAGAGTATCTTAGAACAGCATGGTATTTGCTATGGTTATAAATTGGTCCTAGAATGATGAGCATCCAAGATGGGTATAATAAAAACTATCATAGGAAGTGAATTGGATGTTATGATCAATTTGATACTTGATAATTGTTTTGAGATATGGAGGTAGTGATATTAAAGTCATGCTAGTTGAGTGATTATGAATTTAAAGAATGCTTGTGTTGAAGTTAGCAAGTCCCGTAGCATGCACGTATGGTTAAAGTTGTGTAACAAATTTGAAACATGAAGTGTACCTGGCTTGTGCATCCTTATGAGTGGCGGTCGGGGACGAGCGATGGTCTTTTCCGACCAATCTATCCCTCTAGGAGCATGCGCGTAGTGCTTAGTTTTTGATGACTTATAAATTTTTGCAATAAGTATATGAGTTATTTTGACTAATGTTGAGTCCATGGATTATACGCACTTTATCCTTTCCATCATTGCTAGCCTCTTCGGTACCATGCATTGCCCTTTCTCACCTTGAGAGTTGGAGCAAACTTCGCCGGTGCATCCAAACCCCGTGATATGATATGCTCTATCACACATGAACCTCCTTATATCTTCCTCAAAACAGCCACCATACCTACCTATTATGGCATTTCCATAGCCATTCTGAGATATATTGCCATGCAACTTTCCACAGTTCCGTTCATCATCATTATGACACGCATTACTTTTGTCATATTTCCATTGCATGATCATGTAGTTGTCATCGTATTTGTGGCAAAGCCACCATGCATAATTTTTCATACATGTCACTCTTGATTCATTGCACCATCCCGGTACACCGCCAGAGGCATTCATATAGAGTCATATCTTGTTCTAGTTTCGAGTTGTAATTCATGTGTTGTAATCAATAAAAGTGTGATGATCATCATTATTAGAGCATTGCCCAAAAAAGGCCAAAAAGAAAAAGAAAGGCCACAGAAAAAAATAAAAAAAATAAAAAATAAAAAGGGGCAATGTTAATATCTCTTTTTCCACACTTGTGCTTCAAAGTAGCACCATGTTCTTCATATAGTGAGTCTCATATATTGTGCTTCAAAGTAGCACCATGTTTTTCATATAGAGAGTCTCATATGTTGTCACTTTTATATACTAGTGGGAATTTTTCATTATAGAACTTGGCTTGTATATTCCTACGATGGGCTTCCTCAAATTCCCTAGGTCTTCGTGACCAAGCAAGTTGGAGCACACCCACTAGTTTTCTTTGTGGAGCTTTCATTTATAGCTCTAGTGCATCCGTTGCATGGCAATCCCTACTCCTCATGTTGACATCAATTGATGGGCATCTCCATAGCTCGTTGATTATCCTCGTCAATGTGAGACTTTCTCCTTTTTTGTCTTCTCCACACAATACCCAATCATTATTCTATTCCACCCATAATGCTATATCCATGGCTCATGCTCATGTATTGCATGAAGGTTGAAAAAGTTTGAGATTATTTAAGTACAAAACAATTGATTGGCTTGTCATTGGGGGTGTAGAATCTGGGAACATCTTTGTGTGATGAAAATGAAGCATAGCCTAACTATATGATTTTGTAGGGATGAACTTTCTTTAGCCATGTTATTTTGAGAAGACATGATTGCTTTTATTAGTATGCTTGAAGTATTACTATTTCTTTTGTCAATATGAACTTTTATTTTGAATCATTTGGATCTGAACATTCATGCCACAATAAAGAGAAATGCATTGAGAATTATGCTAGGTAGCATTCCACATCAAAAATTCTGTTTTTATCATTTACCTACTCGAGGACGAGCAGGAATTAAGCTTGGGGATGCTTGATATGTCACCAACGTATCTATAATTTTTGATTGTTCCATGCTATTATATTACCTGTTTTGGATGTTTACGGGCTTTATTTTACACATTTATATCATTTTTGGGACTAACCTACTAACCGGAGGCCCAGCCCGTATTGTTTTTTTTGCCTATTTCAGTATTTCGAAGAAAAGGAATGTCAAACAGAGTCCAAACAGAATGAAACCTTCGGGAGCATGATTTTTGGAACGAACGTGATCCGGAGAACTTGGAGTACAAGTCAAGAAGCAATCAAGGAGGCCAGGAGATAGGAGGGTGCGCCCACCCCTCCTGGGTGCGCCCCCTATCTCCTGGGCCCCTCGAGTGGCCACCACGTACTTCTTCCTCCTATATATACCTATGTACCCCGAAAACATCCAAGGAGCCACCAAAGAAATATTTCCGCCACCGTAACCTTATGTATCCGTGAGATCCCATCTTGGAGCCTTCGCCGGCGCTCCGCCGGAGGGGGAATCAACCACGGAGGGCTTCTACATCAACACCATAGCCCTTCCGATGAGTTGTGAGTAGTTTACCATAGACCTTCAGGTCCACAGTTATTAGCTAGTTGGCTTCTTCTCTCTTTTTGGATCTCAATACAATGTTCTCCCCCTCTCTTGTGGAGATCTATTCGATGTAAACTCTTTTTGCGGTGTGTTTGTCAAGATCCGATGAATTGTGGGTTTATGATTAAGTTTATATATGAGAAATATTTGAATCTTCTCTGAATTCTTTTATGTATGATTGAGTTATCTTTGCAAGTCTCTTCGAATTATTGGTTTGGTTTGGCCTACTAGATTGATCTTTCTTGCCATGGGAGAAGTGCTTAGCTTTGGGTTCAATCTTGCGGTGTCCTTACCCAGTGACAGAAAGGGTTGCAAGGCACGTATTGTATTGTTGCCATCGAGGATAAAAAGATGGGGTTTATATCATATTGCTTTAGTTTATCCCTCTACATCATGTCATCTTTCTTAATGCGTTACTCTGTTCTTATGAACTTAATACTCTAGATGCATGCTGGATAGTGGTCGATGTGTGGAGTAATAGTAGTAGATGCAGGCAGGAGTCGGTCTACTTGTCATGGACGTGATGCCTATATACATGATCATGCCTAGATAATCGCATAATTATTCGCTTTTCTCTCAGTTGCTCGACAGTAATTTGTTCACCCACCGTAATACTTATGCTATCTTGAGAGAAGCCTCTAGTGAAACCTATGGCCCCGGAGTCTATCTTTTATCATATAAGCTTTCAATCTACTTTTATTTGCATCTTTGCTTTTTGCATCTATATTATAAAATACCAAAAATATATTTATCTTATCATATTATCTCTATTAGATCTCACTTTCGCAAGTGGCAGTGAAGGGATTGACAACCCCTTTATCGCGTTGGTTGCAAGTTCTTTGTTTGTTTGTGTAGGTTCGTGGGACTTGTGAGGCACCTCCTAGTAGATTGATACCTTGGTTCTCAAAAACTGAGGGAAATACTTACGCTACTGTGCTACATCACCCTTTCCTCTTCAAGGAAAACCAACACAAGCTCAAGACATAGCAACGCCACCTGGGCCGCTGCTCCCGAGTTCTAGTCTGAGCCTCTAATGTGGCTTACATCATGGCTCAACAAGTGCCTGGATTGGGCATCATCCGACGAGGTGACGACACTACAGAATCACATAAAGGGTATGATAAACAAGAACACCTATCTTGCCAGCGTGATCCGGGTGCTGCTCTTTCGCTGGATTCTCCCCTGCCAAAGTCGGACACTATATATGTGGGAATTTGATCTGGCCAGTCCTCGGACCCTGCAGTGGTTCTTCGGCATGACGCATGCAGACATATGGAAGCTGCTTTTCAAGGCCCAAAAGTCGTGGCCAAAAATGACCAAAGACCTCGGCCTGGACTACACTCATCCGGCCACTCCCGTAAGTTTACTGATGACCTTAATTTGTGAATTCAAGGAGTATTGAGCTTTCCATCCTTCCCACAGGGCTGGACAAAGAAGGCGGAGCGGATCCAATGTCCGGCTCCGCTACCCAAAGACTCAGTCATTCCTCTGCTAACGAGGATGTTGGTTCCGGCGTCGTATCAGGCGCCAGAAAAGAAGGCCAAGAAGAAGAGTAAGGAGGCCAGAGGTGGCCTCCGTAGCAAAGGCTCTTTGGACGTTGTGTCCGAAGACACCAAGACTCTCTCCTCTCATGACAAAGATGAAGAGGAGGAAGAGAGCAACTCTCCCCCTAAGGGGGAAAGAGGAAAAGGGCGGCTTCCGCGGATCTAGAGGCGGAGGCGTCCAAGAAGGGAAACTATCCCTTTCGGATGATTCCGAAATGGATGTCGACGCCACCCCCGAGTGGCAGCCCAGGCCGAAGCCCCTGGCCAGATCGTAAGTATCCAAAGACACCATATATATCCAGTTTTATGCCTTGTGGTTCTAACCTATTGAATTTCATGTTGCAGTTCAGCTCGCGATCTCCCCCAACTATCATCGTCATCTGGGAATTCGCTAGGGCCAAACATGATGGAGAGCGAGTCGCCTCCGCAGGCTTCTCCACCCATTGCTACGGACAACACTGAGGTGTTGTCCTGAAGAACCTCTCCAGGTCACGGGGAGGTGCGGGAGGCCGTGAAGGTGGTGACGGAGGATAATACCTCTGTTGCCGAAAAGAGGGGAACCGACCCCCATGGAGACCGGCAACGAGGGCCATGCCCAATTCGGCCCTCAACTGAGTATTATTTCGGAGGTCCATATGGCTCCGTAATCGGGCGAGCAGACTCCTTCGAAAGAAGAGGCACGCCATCTCCACCAGCGACCTCTGTCAATCCGGAGGCATCGGACACTCTGGTGGAAGCGCTTCAGAGTGCTTCCATTGTGGAGGACTACCGTACCCTTATGGGTACAGTGGTTGAAAAGGTTCGGTCTGCTAAAAATGGATTGAATGAAGCCTATACCATCCTTCTAACGGGCTTTGAGGTATGTGATGTAGTATATATTTTTTTGGCTATTTGTAAAAGGAATGCCTCTGTATAGATAGTAGCCCCTGAGACTCTGTTCGGCATTCGCGAAGAAAGGCCGAACAGAGGATCAAATAATTCTTTGCTGAAGATAACATATTTGTCTATTTTGATAAACAAGCTTCGATACTAGCGGCAACCTCCCATGCCGCTGAAGTGTCCGAACTAAAGCGGAAGTTGGAGGAAAAGAAAGGTATGCGATACCGAAACATATCTGAAATGATATGAGTTCTGAATTGTTATCTAAATGAGTTTTATGATTATGCTCGTAGTTAATGCGTCCAAGGTCAAGACTCTCAAGAGCGCGCTGGCCGAAGCCAAGAAGGAGGCGGAAGAGGAATGGGTCACCTGCCTAAAACATGAAGCAAGGTTGGATGAAGTCCAACAAGAGCTCAAGGATGCTATAAGAAAATGTGAGTCCTTGGAGCGTAAGGTGTCAGATCGAGACTCTAAACTTGCTACGATGCTCCGAAGTGCGAATGAGGATCGGGTTGAAGCCCAAGGCTCCTGTCGTGAGACCCGAGAGGCAAGGCAGATCGCGGCAAGTAAGGCCTTTAATATGCAGAGCAAATTTGTAAGGAGAAAGTACACCTTACTGACCCGCATTTGGAGTTCTCCAGGAGCATTTGTGGATCTACCCCGGAGTATTGCTGATGCTGCGGAGTTCTTCCAAGCCGAAGAGGGGACCTCAACGGCGAAGCTGTTCTGGTCGCAGTACCTTGCACCAGAGCATCCAGTGCCCCTCAGTGATCAGCTGAAACAGCTGACCGAACTGCACAGGGTGGCCGAATTAGCCATGAAGGACGTTATAGCCCGTCTTTGGCCAGCCGAACCCATTCCCAGCAGTTACTTTGGGCTCGTGAAGCGGCTAGTCAATGCTTGTCCTCGGCTTGACGCTATAAAGCGGTCAATCTGTATCGAAGGTGCCCGGATGGCCTTCGCTCATGTCAAGGTGTAGTGGGCGAAGATGAGTGCCACCAAGCTTGCAATCGAGGGACCGCCCGCAGGAAAAGAGCACCGCACGCCGGAGTGGTATTTTGACGAAGTCCTCGAAGGATCCCGTATTGTAGAGGGCCAGTGTTCGAAGGACATAATTATTTAATGAATGTATCTGTGCTGCCTGAACTTTGTATTATGAAAACAAGCCTTTTATATAATATTTTATCTTGTTTCGTCTTAAATTAGTTCCCTCCTTTGCAGCCATTTACGGTATCTGAGAGTTGGCCAGTTGTCGGCTTCAGCCCCCACGTAGGTAGTATGGGGGTGTTTGGAACAGCACATGAACACACTTAACCCAACAGACTCGGTCCTTAAAGGAGGTGTTAGTGCGGCAAACCAGGCAATCAGACAATGTGGCTTTATCACTCTCACTTAGCCATAGGAGTTTGACAATAAGATTGAAGGCGCAGCCCTTGGTATTGTTCGGTTATCCGAACTTGGGTGTTGTAGACGCCTGACTAGGTGAAGACCAGTCCTTCATGTGACACAGAAGAAAATCGCAAGAGATTTGTACTTAGTCATCGAATAGTTGACCAGCTCCCGCCGCATCATGACAGTTAGTTTTCGGCTTTCTCTAATGAGGAATTTTATCCGGATGAACCAAAAACGCAATCGCAGTAGTTCTCCCTTTACTACCTTAGCCGAACAAGCGGAATGTAAGGCAGTAACCACAGGAGCCGGGCAACCCAACTATTGACCCAAGACATGATTCGGAGCCAATGCATATAATGCTATATTCCGGACGCCAAATTGTACTATAAAAGTGTTTGGGCTTATTTTATTTTTAAGAAATGTACGTGGCTGAATGGAGCCCCTGGCGATTTAAGTGGTGCCGAGGTGTACATGATAATCGGACAAAAGAAAAAGAGGGAATACAGATTAGGAAATAAGCCAGTACTGAATAGGTTGGGCGAAAGAATTGTTTCCATTATAGTCTAATTGATACGTCAAAACGTATTTGTACAGATAATGCTATAAGCACCGAGGCTATTTTATATGCCGAGCACAAGGGAAAGCTGTGTACAGGTACTAAAAAAGGAAGAGGTGATCTTTGAAGATCCTTTAGATACTCTACCGTACATCTGTGTTGCTTTTCGCCTTGGTGTGTGATCCTTTGAGAGGATCAATGATCAGGTTTTCATAAGGGGCCGGGGAAAAGGGCCCTTGGCACCATCAAAAGGTGATGTGGGTTGTAAGGAACCTGAAAAAACAAAAATAAAGAAAAAGAGGATATGAGGGTCCAGGTAGGGTCGAGCCGTATTGTGGACTTTATCCTTGATATGCCTCCGTCCTTGCCCATGGTATCTTTAGTGCGTAGTTGTGTATGCGCGGTATATATGCCGCGATTTGGTTGGAGCTAAGACTTGGGCCAAATTGCTAATCGAGCTCCTAACGAGTTGGACTGTCGTTCTGCGGGGTAGTCCGGACTCGTTTGACAGTGTTCGGGGGCTTGACGGCTGATGTAGGGTTTGGCTTGATAAGACCATCCTGTAGTTCTGCTGCGAGGGCCGTGGTGTGTTCCTCGGTACGGAGGGAGCGCTCCATGTTTCCATTGACTGCTATAACACCACGTGGTCCTGGCATCTTAAGTTTTAGATAGGCGTAGTGCAGGACCGCATTGAAGCGAGTGAACGCGGTTCATCTGAGCAATGCATGATAGCCACTGCGGAAAGGGACGATGTCAAAGATCAAGTCTTCTCTTTGCAAGTTGTCCGGCGAACCGAAGATGACTTCCAATGTGATGGAGCCCGTGCAGCGGGCCTCTACATCGGGTATTACTCCTTTAAAGGTAGTTTTGGTGGGCTTGATTCTTGATGAGTCAATACCCATTTTGTGGACCATGTCTTGATAGAGCAGGTTAAGACTGTTGTTGTCGTCCATGAGGACTCTCGTGAGGTGGAATCCATCGATAATTGGGTCAAGGACCAACGCGGCTGAACCTCCATGACGGATACTGGTCGAATGGTCTCTACGATCGAAAGTGATCGAACATGCTGACCATGGGTTGAATTTTGGGACGACTGGCTCTATCGCATAGACGTCCCTTAATGTGTGCTTGCGCTCCCTCTTGGGGATGTGAGTAACGTATATCATGTTCACCGTTTTGACCTTGGGGGGGGGGGATTTCTTCTGTCCCCCTGTGTTCGGTAGGCGAGGCTCCTCATCATCGTCCTCGCTAGGCGACCCTTTCCCCTTATGCTCGGTGTTTAACTTATCGGCCTGCTTAAAGACCCAACAACTTCTGTTGGTATAGTTGGCAGGCTTGTCAGGGGTGCCGTGAATCTGGCAAGGTCGATCGAGTATTTGGTCCAGGCTAGATGAACCGTCTTTGTTTATTTTGAATGGCTTCTTCCGCTAACCGGATTTGGAGCCATTGAATCCAGTGTTGATCGCCTTGTCTTCGACATTGTCATTGTTACTCCGACGCTTGTTTTTGTTGCGTCGGGGCCTGCCGTTGCCGTTTCTGGCTTCAGAAGTGCCAGGGTCGCTGGTACTATTGCTGCTACGGGCCAGCCAGTTGTCTTCGCCCATGCAAAAGCGGGTCATGACTGTTGTGAGGGCGGCCATGGACTTTGGCTTCTCTTGCCTGAGGTGTCTGGTGATCCATTCGTCGTGGATGTTGTGTTTAAAGGCTGCTAGGGCTTTGGCATCAGGACAGTCGACAATTTGGTTCTTTTTAATTAGGAACCTGGTCTAGAATTTTCTGGCTGACTCTCTAGGCTGCTGGACTATGTGACTAAGGTCATCGACGTCCAGAGGCCGGATATAAGTGCCTTGGAAGTTGTCTCTAAAGGCATCTTCCAAGTCTTCCCAGCTCCCGATAGAGTTTTCCGGGAGGCTGTTTAACCAGTGCCGAGCTAGTCCCTTAAGTTTTAGGGGTAGGTATTTGATGGCGTGTAAATCATCACCGCGAGCCATGTGAATGTGGAGAAGAAAGTCTTCAATCCTTACTGCGGGATCTATTGTGCCATCGTATGATTCAATGTTCACGGGTTTAAACCCTTCTCGAAACTAATGCTCCATTACCTCATCGGTCAAGCATAGGTGGTGCGCGACGCCTCTGTATTGGGCAACATCACGACGTAGTTTGGATGAGTCTGTATGCGGTTTTCGGCCCGGGTGAGGTTGTGCTTGTCGCGCCAGGCCTGATGGCGGTCTTCTTGCACTAGGACACGCCCCCTTGATCCGTAGATTGATCTTGTCTGACCGTCTCTATTGTCTAGGTCCTGTCGTAGGTCATAAGTGTATCTTGCAGACGCTGTTTCTCTACCTCTACGACGAGGTGGTGCGGGCTGGTGTTCGGCCTGAGTTGCCGCTCTGTCTCGGCCATGTGGTGGTCGGTCTGGTCTGTCAGCAGTGTTACGCGTTGGCGGTATGGGCTCCAGTGCCTCATCGTCGAATTGGGATAGCATCTTGCGCTTCGGGTAACTCTTGGTTGGGCGTTCGAGGCCGTATTCCTCGGCTGCCATGATAGTAGTCCATTTGTCGCTGAGTAAGTCCTGATCAGCTTGGAGTTGCTGCTGCTTCTTTTTCAGGCTTCCTGCTGTGGCTATTAGCCGGCGCTTAAAGTGCTCTTGCTCAAGGGGTTCCTCTGGCACGATGAAATCCTCGTCGCCGAGGCTCTCATCCTCTTTGGAGATCGGTAGGTAGTAACTATGCTCCAAGCCCTTGTTCCTGATAGGATCGTCGGGGTTAACTTGCCCATCCTCCCAATCGTCCTGTTTGGGTGTTGGTTCGATAGGGGCTTCTTGGTCTTCGGCGTTCTCTAGAGTATTATTGTCTCTGGTGCCGGTATTACTGTCGTTTTCGCGACGCGATTTCGAGCGACATTGTTGACGTCAACGCTTTGGTGGTGCCTCCGAAGGCTTGTCCTCAACTGGATGCTTCCCACCATCACCGTCATCCTCTTTGGGTGTGTCCACCATGTACACGTCATATGTGGAAGTGACCATCCAGCGTCCGGTGAACGGCTGGTCCTGGCTTTGCTCATCTCCGGCATTGTCGTCCATACCATCGATGTCTTCGGAAGCATAGTCGAGCATGTCGGTTAAGCCCTCGATGGTGGCTATGAAGTGGGTGGTGGGTGGGATGTAAAATTCCCCGCTCTCAGCCCCTAGTATGGGTTGGGCATAGTTCGGCAGTGATTCTTCTGCAATGGTGAGAGAATGCATTAAGTCTAGGGCCTCGTTTAAGAGCGAGGTTTGGACGGGGAAGCGAGAGTTCGTGGAGTTGGGTGGGATGGAAGTTCCCTGGCCGAGCTCGCATGGCACAGACCTCAAGAGTTCAGAGCTAGTGTCTGGAGGCGAGTCCGGCTTCATGATGAAAAAGGGAGCCCGGCGTGACCCCGAGCCTACCAGTGATGTGATCCCCTCCCGGTGACGAGCTCTATAGCTGTAGAGAGTGCGGCGGGCTTTAAACTCCCATCTTCAGACCTGGTGATGTGCTCTAGATCTAAGGCCAGAGCAGTGATTGGGGCCGCGAACCCTTGGAGGATCAAGACTCCTCGTATATTAGCGACATAGTTTAGATTTCCAAAACTGATCTGATGAC
The DNA here is from genome assembly GCF_018294505.1 of Triticum aestivum. Lineage (NCBI taxonomy): Eukaryota > Viridiplantae > Streptophyta > Magnoliopsida > Poales > Poaceae > Triticum > Triticum aestivum. The sequence goes on along the minus strand of NC_057807.1, from coordinate 461,226,639 downwards.
CAGGGGCGTAGTTGTCGATCTGCTCCAGATGGCCAATCGAGTTGGTGCACAGTGCGAAGCCGCCGAATACAAAAATTTGGTCGGGACAGAAAGTCTCCCCCGAGGCGGTATTGTTGTGGATGATCGATGGAGCCATCGATCCTTCTAGCGACAGCATAGTGGAACTCTCAATGAAAGCACCAATGTCGGTGTCAAAACCAGCGGATCTCGGGTAGGGGGTCCCGAACTGTGTGTCTAAGGATCGAAGGTAACAGGAGGCAGGGGACACGATGTTTACCCAGGTTTGGGCCCTCTTGATGGAGGTAATACCCTACTTCCTGCTTGATTAACTTTGATGAGTATAGGGGTTACAAGAGTTGATCTACCTCGAGATCGTAATGGTTAAACCCTATATGTCTAGCCTATATGATTGTGATTCTCCCTACGGACTAAACCCTCCGGTTTATATAGACACCGGAGGGGCCTAGGGTTGTACAGAGTCGGTTTACAGAGGAAGGAAACTACACATCCAGACGCCAAGCTTGCCATCCACGCAAAGGAGAGTCCCATCCGGACATGGGAGAAGGCCTTTTTTCTTGTGTCTTGTATCTTCATGGCCCATCAGTCCGGCCCATGTCACATAGGCCGACTCCCCGAGGACCCCATAGTCCAAGACTCCCTCACTTACCACCCCACAAGATTGTCCCATTATATTTGGTAGACCTTTCTCGAACAATGTCAATGCTAAAATAGATTGTAAGAATCAAACTGTCGGTGTTAGCTTTGGTGATGAATCTCATGAGTTTAATTTTTCCAAGTTTAGTAAACAACCTCATAAGAAAGATTTGCCTAGTAAGGATGAAATTATTGGTCTCGCTTCTATTGATGTGCCTCCTACTGATCCTTTGGAACAATATTTGTTAGACCATGAAAATGATTTGCGTATGCGTGAAAGAAATGAAATAGATAGAATCTTTTTCGAACAACAACCTCTGCTTAAACACAATTTGGCTACTGAAACTCTAGGAGGTCCTCCTCCACCTAAAGGCGATCCCGTGTTTGAATTAAAACAATTGCCAGACACCTTCAAATATGCCTATCTTGATGAAAAGAAGATATATCCTGTTATTATTAGTGCTAACCTTTCAGAACATGAAGAAGAAAGATTATTGAAAGTTCTAAGGAAGCATATAGCTGCTATTGGATATACTCTTAACGATCTTAAGGGAATTAGTCCCACTCTATGTCAGCACAAGATTAATATGGAACCTGATGCTAAACTCGTTGTTGATCACCAACGTCGGTTAAATCCGAAAATGAAAGAAGTGGTAAGAACGGAAATATTAAAACTTCTGGAAGCAGGTATAATCTATCCTATAGCTGATAGTAGATGGGTAAGTCATGTTCATTGTGTCCCTAAGAAGGGAGGTATTACTGTTATTCCTAATGATAAGAATGAGCTTATTCCACAAAGAATTGTCACGGGCTATAGAATGGTAATTGATTATAGAAAATTAAATAAAGCTACTAGAAAAGATCATTACCCTTTGCCTTTTATTGATCAAATATTAGAAAGACTATCTAAGCACACGCGTTTTGCTTCCTTGATGGATACTCTGGCTTTTCACAAATACCTGTTTTACAATCTGATCAAGAAAAGACCACTTTTACTTGTCCTTTTGGAACATTTGCTTATAGACGTATGCCTTTCGGTTTATGTAATGCACCTGCTACCTTCCAAAGATGTACGACTGCTATATTCTCTGATTTTTGTGAAAATATTGTTGAGGTTTTCATGGATGACTTTTCTGTTTATGGGAAGTCCTTTGATGTTTGCTTAAGCAATCTTGAGCGAGTTTTGTAGAGATGTGAACAAACAAATCTTGTCTTGAATTGGGAGAAGTGTCGCTTTATGGTTAATGATGGCATTGTCTTGGGTCATAAAATTTCTGAAAGAGGTATTGAAGTGGACCAAGCTAAGGTTGATGCAATTGAGAAAATGCCATGTCCTAAGGACATCAAAGGTATTCATAGTTTCCTAGGTCATGCTGGTTTCTATAGGAGATTTATTAAAGACTTCTCTAAAATTTCTAGGCCTCTCACTAGTCTTTTGCAAAAGGGCGTTCCTTTTGTTTTTGATGATGATTGTTTAGAAGCCTTTGAAACACTCAAGAAAGCCTTAATTTTTGCACCTATTGTTCAACCACCTGGTTGGAACTTGCCTTTTGAAATTATGTGAGATGCTAGTGATTATGGTGTTGGTGTTGTTCTAGGACAAAGAGTTGATAAGAAATTGAATGTTATTCATTATGCTAGTAAAACTCTAGACAGTGCTCAAAGAAATTATGCTACTACTGAAAAAGAATTTTTAGCGGTGGTGTTTTCTTGTGATAAATTTAGACCTTATATTGTTGATTCCAAAGTAACTATTCACACAGACCATGTTGCTATTAAATATCTTATGGAAAAGAAAGATGCTAAACCTAGACTTATTCATTGGGTTATGTTGTTACAAGAATTTGATTTACATATTATTGATAGAAAAGGAGCTGAGAACCCCGTAGCAGATAACTTGTCTAGGCTTGAAAATGTGCTTGATGACCCACTACCTATTGATGATAGTTTTTCTGATGAGCAGTTAGCTGCAATAAATGTTGCTAATAGTACTCCTTGGTATGCTAATTATGCTAATTACATTGTTGCTAAATATTTACCTCCTAGCTTTACATACCAATAAAAGAAAAAAAATCTTGTATGATTTAAGACATTACTTTTGGGATGACCTACATCTTTATAAAGAAGAAGTAGATGGTATTATTAGACGTTGTGTACCTGAGCATGAACAGGGACAAATCCTACGGAAATGTCACTCCGAGGCTTATGGAGGGCATCATGCTGGAGATAGAACTGCTCACAAGGTATTGCAATCTAGATTCTATTGGCCTACTCTCTTCAAGGATGCCTGTAAGTTTGTCTCATCTTGTGATGAATGCTAAAGAATAGGTAATATTGGTAAGCGTCAAGAAATGCCTATGAATTATATTCACTTGTTGTTGAACCATTTGATGTTTGGGGATTTGATTACATGGGACCTTTTCCTTCCTCTAATGGGTATACACATATTTTGGTTGCTGTTGATTATGCTACTAAATGGGTAGAAGCTATTCCAACTAGTAGTGCTGATCACAACACCTCTATTAAAATGCTTAAGGAAGTAATTTTCCCAAGGTTTGGAGTCCCTAGATATTTAATGACTGATGGTGCTTCACGCTTTATTCATGGTGCTTTTCATAAAATGCTTGACAAGTATGATGTTAACCATAGAATTTCATCACCTTATCATCTCAGTCTAGTGGTCAAGTTGAGCTTAGCAATAGGGAAATAAAATTGATTTTGCAAAAGACTATCAATAGGTCCAGGAAGAATTGGTCTAAGAAATTAGATGATGCACTTTGGGCTTATAGAACAGCATATAAAAATCCTATGGGTATGTCTCCTTACAAAATGGTTTATGGAAAAGCGTGGCATTTGCCTCTTGAGTTAGAACATAAAGCATACTAGGCAGTTAAAGAACTCAACTATGATTTCGAACTTGCCGGTGAAAAGAGGTTATTTGATATTAGCTCTTTATATGAATGGAGAACCCAAGCTTATGAAAATGCAAAATTATTCAAAGAGAAAGTTAAAAGATGGCATGGCAAAAGAATCCAAAAGCGTGAGTTCAAAGTCGGAGAATATGTTCTTTTGTACAACTCTCGTTTTAGATTTTTTGCACGAAATCTCCTCTCTAAATGGGAAGGCCCATATGTCATCAAGGAGGTTTACCAGTCTGGAGCCATCGAAATAAATAATTTCAAAGGCACTAACCCGAAGGTTGTCAATGGGCAACGAATAAAGCATTATATCTCAGGTACGCCTATCAATGTTGAAAGTAATATTATCCAAACTTTGACACCGGAAGAACACATAAAAGAGTCCTTCCGGAACACCCCAAAATCGTCAAAATAAGGAGGTACGTGATACTGTAAGTAAACAGTCTCCGAAAAATCCGCAAAATATTTTTTGTTAGTTTTGGAATATTTTAGAATTTTGGAAATAAAGAAACTCCCAGGAAACATCCCCTCATGGGCATAAGACACCAGGGCGCGCCCAGGTGGGTTGTACCCACCTGGCGCACCTTTCGAACTCTGTTTTTCTTATGTATACTTGACCTGCAAGATAAAAAAATTATATATACTTCCCGAACCTGTTAACCACCATATCACGAAGAAATCCCATGTTCTCTTTTCTTGTTGTTCCTGGTCAGATTTATCAAGCCAGGCATCACGTCTTCCTGCTCCTCCAACAACATGGAAGAAGATGCTTGGCTGATGAAGATTGAGACGAAGAGGGAGGAGCTTACGGACACTGTCAAGAGAGGCAAGGGCAAGGAAGCTACCGTAAATCCATCCCTGGTGACAGCACAAGCACTGCTGGTCGAGGAGGAGGAAGAAGCATCTTCACCACCAAAGGAGAACTGAGTATCGGGTATGGGCACTCCCCTTGGCTTCCACCAAGCTTGGGGGAGGTGCCCCGGTATCATATCATCCCACTATCTTTTTGCTTTTACTTATCTTAGTTCGATCTTATTGCTTTAGATGAAATAAAGTTAGTTTGATCATTTCTTATTTGAGAGTCTGCTTAGTGATCTATCCTCGTAATCGTGTGCAAGTTATACAATAAAGTTAGTCTGCATTTTGCTTTCTTTACTTTCATGTTGCAAATAAAGAAAAGAAATAAGAAAGGAAGAAAAAATAAATAAATAAAAGAAAGGAAATAAATTAATAAGATCATACACTAATCCTATGGTAGGTGATAGCACCACATAAGGAAAAGTATAAGTAGGAAATTTTATTAGAGATTGACAAACAAAGCATTAGTCAATGATGCAACTCATGAAAGAATTAATAAGGTAAGAGAAGATTCACATATAAATATACTATCCTAGAAATCTTTTGTGATTGTGAGCCCTCATCAAAATATTATATGCCAAAATTGTTGACGTTGGACAAGAAAGACAACTTAATGATTTATGTATATTTATATTCACATAGAAGTCATATTGTCATAGATCCTTTAACATGTGATGCTTGCCCCCTATCTTTGCAAGCCAAAAATTCTGCACCAAGTAGAGATACTACTTGTGCATCCAAAACCCTTAAATCCAAATCTTTTTCGAGTGTCCACCATACCTACCTATGGATTGAGCAAGATCCCTCAAGTAAGTTGTCATCGATGCAAAAAGGTAATAAAAATTGCTTCTAAATATGTGAGGTCATTTAGTGTAAGAGAAAATTGAGCGTTGTACGAACTTGGATGACAAAGAATAAAAGCGACATACTACATAATAAAGGTTGTCATCTTAAGGGGCACTACAATGTGACGTTCTCTTGCACTAAGGGATTGAGAATGCAAACAAATAAGTGCATGGCAACCTCTGCTTCCCTCTGCAAAGGGTCTATCTTTTACTTTTATGCACATATGTTCAGTTTTCCTTCTATTCCTTTTTATTTTCTCTTTTGGCAAGCATCATGTGGTGAGGAAAGATCTAGGCACATATGTTCAGTTTAATATAGATAGCATGAGTTATTATTGTTGACATCACCCTTGATGTGAGTATGTTGGGAGGTGAAACTATGAGCCCCTATCTTTCTAGGTGTCCGGTTGAAATGTTTTGCTCATGGGTACGAGGTGAGTGTTAGCAATCATAGAAGACTATATGATGGTTGAGTATGTGGACTTGCTAAAAGGCTCCGACACGTGACTCTTCCTGAAAAGATGATGAATTGTAGTTGCAAAGTTGACTGAGAACATAGTTTGTTGGTTTTTAATAGAGTTTTTGCTTTATACTTCGATTATGTGATGAATTGTTACTTATTAATGGGAAGTATATGATGCAAGTTCAATGATAGAAGTCCTATGTTCAATTTTGTTGTTGTTATAATAATCAACATGATGCTTCTATGTCTGTATTTTTGTTTTTATCGACACCTCTCTCTCAAAGCATATGGACATGTTTTTCGATTTTGGTTTCCGCTTGAGGACAAGGGAGTTCTAAGCTTGGGGGAGTTGATACATCCATTTTGCATCATGTTTTCTTATTTTTATTCATAATGTTTTTATCCATAATAATGCTTTTTGGAGTAATTCTAATGCCTTTTCTCTCATAATTTGCAAGGTACACACCAAGAGGGAGAATTCTGGCAGCTGGAAATCTGGACCTGAAAAAGCTATGTCAGGCTACCTATTCTGCACAACTCCAAACAAGTTGAACCTTCACAGACAATTTTTATGGAATATTTAAGAAATATTGGAGCAAATAACTACTAGAGGGAGCCCACCAGGTGGGCACAACCCACCTGGGCGCGCCAGGGAGCCCAGGCGCGCCCTGGTGGGTTGTGCCCTCCTTGGCCCACCTCCGGTGCCCATCTTCTGGTATATAAGTCATTTTGACCTAGAAACATAAAGGGGGAGACTTTCGGGACGGAGCGCTGCCGTCTCAAGGCGGAACTTGGGCAGGAGCACTTTTGCTCTCTGGTGGAGCGATTCTGCCGGGGGGAACTTCCCTCCCGGAGGGGGAAATCATCGTCATCATCATCACCAACAACTCTCCCATCTTGGGGAGGGCTATCTTCATCAACATATTCACAACACTAAATCCTCTCAAACCCTAGTTCATCTCTTGCGTTCAATCTTTGTATCAAAACTATAGATTGGTGCCCGTGGGGGACTAGTAGTGTTGATTACATCTTGTAGTTGATTACTATATGGTTTATTTGGTGGAAGATTATATGTTCAAATCCATTATGCTATTTAATACCCCTCTGATCTTGAGCATCTTTATCATTTGTGAGTAGTTACTTCCGTTCTTGAGGTCACGGAAGAAATCATGTTGCAAGTAATCATGTAAACTTGATACGTGTTCGATATTTTGATGGTATGTATGTTGCCATTCTCTTAGTGGTGTCATGTGAACGTCGACTACATGACACTTCACCATATTTGGGCCTAAGGGAATGCACTGTGGAGTAGTTATTAGATGGTGGATTGCGAGAGTGACAGAAGCCTAAACCCCAGTTTATGCGCTATTCCGTAAGGTACCGATTGGATCCAAAAGTTTAATGCTATGGTTAGAATTTATTCTTAATACTTTTATCATAGTTGCGGATGCTTGCGAGAGGGTTAATCATAAGTAGGAGGTTTGTTCAAGTAAGAATAGCACCTAAGCATCAGTCCACCCACATATCAAATTATCAAAGTACCGAACACGAATTAAGCCAACATGATGAAAGTGACTAGATGAAATTCTCGTGTACCCTCAAGAACACTTTGCTTATTATAAGAAACCGTTTTGTCCTGTCCTTTGTCTCAAAAGGATTGGGCTACCTTGCTGCACTTTTGTTACTACTATTGTTACTTGCTCGTTATAAATTATCTTGCTACCAAATTACTCCGCTACTTACAATTTTAGCACTTGCACACATTACCTTGCTGAAAACCACTTGTCATTTCCTTCTGCTCCTCGTTGGGTTCAACACTCTTACTTATCAAAAAGATTTGCAATTGACCCCATACACTTGTGTGTCATCAGGGGAGCTCTTGCTTATCACATACTTCTCAAAGCGACGATGTTTTTCATTCTTATTATCATTTGCTGAAGCTTTGATCTATATGTTGTCATAAACCAAAAAGGGGGAGATTGAAAGTGCAACTAATCCCTGGGTGGTTTTGGTAATTCTTAACAACATATAGCTCATTGAACTAATGCTCTTTCAAGATGATCATTTCAGAAAGTTCAATGATTGGCATGGCATGGACTAGAGATGTGGACCCCTCAAAATGCTAAGGACACTTATTGGCAACAAGCTCAAGACTCTACATTTTATTTTTAATGATCCAAGATCACATTGAGTCCGTAGGAAAGCCAATACTATTAAAAGGGGTTGAGGTGTTGCTTAATGGCTTACTTGCTCAAAATGCTTAGTGGTATGCTCCAAAAACCTCAGCCACTTTCCCATTTCCACATATGTCCTAAACCTAAAAGTCAAACTCGGCCCCACAGATTTGATATATCCGGCGCCACCGAGTTTACTTGACATAGCCACTGCCACAAACCCTAATCAGTCGGTTTCACCGATAGGGATCTCGGTGAGGGAGTTCCGGACTAGGGGGTGTCCGGATAGCCGAACTATCATGATCGGCCGGACTCCAAGACTATGAAGATACAAGATTGAAGACTCCGTCCCGTGTCCGGGTGGGACTTTCCTTGGCGTGGAAGGCAAGCTTGGCGATACGGATATGTAGATCTCCTACCATTGTAACCGACTCTGTGTAACCCTAGCCCTCTCCGGTGTCTATATAAACCGGATGGCTTTAGTCCATAGGACGAACAACAATCATACCATAGGCTAGCTTCTAGGGTTTAGCCTCCTTGATCTCGTGGTAGATCCAATCTTGTAACACACATCATCAATATTAATCAAGCAGGACATAGCCCAAGCGTCGGCGTCAGCGGCACCGCTCTAAATCCCGCCATAGCAAGAATGAAGATTCCGGCACCGGAGATAATAATACACCGGACAGTGCCGAAGACAACCCACTCCAGCAAGATCCAGCGCAGGAGGATGGAGACGCCAGCCCTCATGAGAGAGCGGCAGAAGAAGAGGTAGAGGATAATATGCCTCCCTCCGGAGACAAGGCAAGCCTCGACGATGATGAATTCGTTGTGCCTGAGGATCCCGTCGAACAAGAGCGTTTTAAACGCAGGCTTATGGCCACAGCGAACAGCCTCAAGAAAAAGCAGCAACAACTTAGAGCTGATCAAGATCTGCTAGCCGACAGATGGACTGAAGTCCTCGCGGCCGAAGAGCATGAGCTCGAACGCCCCTCCAAAAGCTACCCTAAACGCAAGTTGCTCCCCCGATTAGAGGAGGAGGCATATGAACCCGCATCACCAGGAGACAATACGGCTGACCGACCACCCCATGGTCGCGACAGAGAGGCCTCTAGGCCCTTCACTAGACCCGTACCCCAGCATCGCTCGAAAAACACAAGGCCACAGGGGAACGCTCCGGACTTGCGAGATATATTGGAGGATAGGGCAAGACAATCAAGATCGATCTATGGATCGCGTGGGCGCCCCACGATACGTGACAACAACCATCGCGCCGGACACAGTAAGTCCGGCCGGGCCGAACAAAATAGACAAAGCTCTCTTGAGCCCCGTCGTGATATCGCCCAGTACAGAGGCGCCGCACACCCACTATGCTTCACAGATGAAGTAATGGATCATCAAATCCTCGAAGGGTTTAAACCCGTCAATATTGAATCTTATGATGGCACAACAGACCCCGCGGTTTGGATCGAAGACTATCTCCTTCACATCCACATGGCCCGCGGTGATGATCTTCACGCCATCAAATATCTCCCACTCAAGCTTAAAGGACCAGCCCGACATTGGCTTAACAGCTTGCCAGCAGAGTCAATTGGGAGTTGGGAAGACCTGGAAGCCGCATTCCTCGATAACTTCCAAGGCACGTATGTGCGACCACCAGACGCTGATGACCTAAGCCACATAATTCAGCAGCCAGACGAATTGGCCAGACAATTTTGGACACGGTTCTTAACCAAGAAAAACCAAATCATCGACTGTCCGGATGCGGAGGCCCTCGCGGCCTTCAAGCATAATATCCGCGACGAGTGGCTTGCCCGGCACCTGGGACAGGAAAAGCCAAAATCCATGGCAGCCCTCACATCACTCATGACCCGCTTCTGCGCAGGTGAGGACAGCTGGCTAGCATGCAGTAACAACCTCAGCAAAAATTCTGGCAGTCCGGATATCAAGGACCATAATGGCAGGTCGCGTCGTAACAAAAACAAACGCCGCATTAACGGCGACAATAGTGAGGATACGTCAGTCAATGCCGGATTCAGAGGCTCTAAACCCGGTCAGCGGAAAAAGCCATTCAAAAGAACTACTCCGGGTCCGTCCAATTTGGACCGAATACTCGACCGCTTGTGCCAGATACACGGCACCCCCGAAAAGCCAGCTAACCACACCAACAGGGACTGTTGGGTATTCAAGCAGGCAGGCAAGTTAATTGCCGAAAACAATGACAAGGGGCTGCACAGCGATGACGAGGAGGAGACCCAAACGCCGAACAATAGAGGACAGAAGGGTTTCCCCCCACAGGTGCGGACGGTGAACATGATATATGCAATGCACATACCCAAAAGGGAGCGGAAGCGTGCACTCAGGGATGTATACGCGATGGAGCCAGTTGCCCCAAAGTTCAATCCATGGTCCTCCTGCCCGATCACTTTTGACCGAAGGGACCACCCCACCAGCATCCGCCACGGCGGATTCGCCGCATTGGTCTTAGACCCAATCGTCGATGGATTTCACCTCACCAGAGTCCTGATGGACGGCGGCAGCAGCCTGAACCTGCTTTATCAGGATACAGTGCGCAAAATGGGCATAGACCCCTCAAGGATTAAACCTACCAAGACGACCTTTAAAGGCGTCATACCAGGTGTAGAAGCCAATTGTACATGCTCAATTACACTGGAAGTGGTCTTCGGATCCCCGGATAACTTCCGAAGCGAGGAGTTAATCTTTGACATAGTTCCGTTCCGCAGCGGCTATCATGCCCTGCTCAGATGTACCGCGTTTGCAAAGTTCAACGCGGTGCCGCACTACGCATACCTCAAGCTCAAGATGCCAGGCCCTCGAGGAGTCATCACGGTCAACGGAAACACTGAACGTTCTCTCCGCACGGAGGAACATACAGCGGCTCTCGCGACAGAAGTACAATGCAGTCTCTTAAGGCAATTCTCGAGTCCGGCCGTTAAGCGGCCGGACACAGCTAAGCGCGCCCGGAGTAACATACAACAAGACCGCCTGGCACATTTCGAGCACGCGTAGCAGTGCGGCCCCAACCCCAACCCCTGTAAAACGTCAAGACAGGTCCTTCGCGTACACCATCACGCTCTGAAGATACCATGGGCATGGGGAGAGGGGCGCGACCACGATAGGCCCAGACTGCAGCTCAACCACACCAGGGGCTCTCAAGTGTGTCATTCTTTTTTCTTTTATTTTTCCTTTTTTACCCACATGACTCCGTTCATCAGAGGCCCTGTCCGGCAGCAGACCTGCCGAACTCATGATGCAACAGCCAGGGAAGGATAAAGGCTACAACGAATATCCAGGTGGTCTCCATTACGAGCATTAAATCTGTTTTATACACCATTTCGCAGCCTACCCCTGGAGGGGGACATGTTTAACAGTCCCATCCCTTGCTTATCGCACCATTTGTATCGTTCTGCACTTATAGCAGTCTTTCTTGAATAAGTAATGCAGCACATTTTTGCTTCCAATTGCATTTCTCTTTTATACGTATGTTCATTTGTGACATGTCGCATCCGTACGTTTTGGTATAGCTAAATACACCAGGGGCTTATGTTTCCCGCATCATGGTGTGACAAGTCCGAACACTTTCACAAGTGCGGCACTCCGAACTTATAGCATTATATGCATCGGCTCCGAATCATGTCTTGGGTCAATAGTTGGGTTTGCCCGGCTCCCATGTTTTGGTACCTTACGTTCCGTTTTATCGGCTAAGGTAGCACTGAGAGAACCACTGCGATTGCGCCCCAGTTGAGCTGGGTTAACGCCTCAGTGGAGAAAGCTAAAACTGACCGTCATGATGAGGCGAGAGTCGGTCGCTGTTCGAGAGGTTTTTGTGAGTCCTTAAAGACTTATGCCGCTTAGAGCGAGGAGCCGGATTCTGTCCGGCCCAGGCATGGATAGCGCCCCAAATTCGGCCTTCCGAAGACTAGGGGCTTCGCCGAAATTTAAAATTATAGAATTCTATGGCTAAGTGAGAGTGTTCAAGCATTATAAGTCCGGTTGCCTTGTTCGTCGTGTTGAGCGCCTCCCTAGATGGACCCAAATATGGGAACAAGAGTGCTCAAATTTATCCCGAACACCCCAGCACTCCTGGCATGGGGGCTGAAGCCGACGACTTGCCATCTCTCAGATTTGATAAACAGCCGCACAGAAGGTAATATTTTAAATTAAAATGTGTTGCTTAGCACAAATGAACTAAGTTTTCAGCGCACAGGATAACAAAATGCGAGTCTACTCAAATATTACATCTTTGGAGCACTCACCCGCAATAGTGCGGGCGCCCTTCAGCACACTCTTATAATACATCTCGGGCGTGCGATGCTCCTTGCCCTCTGGTGGCGGGTCTGTCACGAGCTTCTGGGCATCCATCTTGCCCCAGTGCACCTTTGCGCGGGCAAGGGCCCGACGGGCACCTTCAATACAGGCGGAGTGCTTGATGACTTCAACCCACGGGCACGCATCCACCAGCCGCCGCACCAGGCCGAAGTAGCTCCCAGGCATGGCCTCCTTAGGCCACAGCCGAACTATGAGGCCCTTCGTGGCCTGTTCGGCCGCCTTGTGGAGTTCGACCAGCTGCTTCAGCTGGTCGCTAAGGGGCACCGGATGTCCGGCCTCAGCATACTCAGACCAGAAGACCTTCTCCGTCGAGCTCCCCTCCTCGGCCCGGTAGAATGCGGCAGCATCGGACACGCTGCAAGGAAGATCTGCGAACGCTCCTGGAGAGCTCCGAATTCGGGTAAGCAACAGGTAATTAACACTCACATGCTTACTTTGCATGAAAAATGCCTTACCCGCCGCTATTTTCTTCAATTCCTCGATTTCTTGGAGGGCCTTATAGGCTTCGGCCTTAGCGGCTTTGGCACTCTCAAGAGCCGTTGCAAGCTCAGACTCTCGAGTCTTCGAGTCACGCTCCAGGCTCTCATGTTTTTTCACGAGATCCTGGAGCTCTTGCTGTACCTCCGCCACCCGCGCCTCCTGCTTCTCTCGCTCGGTGTGCTCCGCGGCCGCATTGCGTTCGGCCGCGGCCACCGCCTCTTTCAGGGTCGCCACCTCGTTAGTGACCCCTGCAATACCCACGTTATCCTTGTCATTCTTTTTGCAACCAAAATCCTTTTCTGTAAGGTACAATTTTAATAAGGTGTTACTCACCTTCCTTGTCCTCGAGCTGCTTCTTGGCACAGCCGAGCTTGTTCTCGGACCACTCGAGGCTTTCCTTCAAAGTATTGACCTCCGCAGTCAGTGCGGCAGAGGTCAGCAGCGCAGCCTGCAATCCCATATTGACATATTTTTTATGACTCTTGCGTATATCTTCTTAAGATCCTCAGTCCGGCTTTTCTTTCCGAACACCGAACCGAGCATCAGGGGCTACTGTCTATGCGTACTATTTTACATATATCAAAATTCTTACCTCAAAGCCTGTTAGAAGGCTGCTGCAGGCTTCGGTCAGCTTGCTCTTGGCGAGCTGAACCTTCTGAATCACCGCACTCATAATAGTGCGGTGTTCCTCTTCAATGGAGGCGCCATTGAGCGCCTCCAGCAAGTTGTTCGGCGCCTCCGGTTGGACGGAGGTTGCCGGCGTCACGGTCTTGCCCTTCTTACGAAGGGGTCGCCCGCCGGACTCCGGAGCCACTATGGGTTCCGGGGCCGAGTCCGGTGCAAAGTCCGGGAGGCTGTCCTGCGACACCTCCGGAGCCTCCTCCTCCTGGTGGGTCCCTTCTCGGGATCCCACCTCGGCATCGTCCGCATCACGGGGGGTGGAGGTAGTCGGAAGAGAATCCATATCCGACGCACCTAAGGACCCGCTCGACGAAGCGGGAAGATCATCCTTGGGCGGACTGTAGGGTTGTATGCGGCATTAGAAAGACATTATGTGGCGAAAAAGAAAAATCATGAAGTTATTCGGGAGTCCGGATACTTATGATCTCGCCGGCGGCTTGGCCCTTGGAGGCCAGTCCTCGTCGTCGTCACTGGCGTTGGCAGAGCAGTCCGAGGGAAGAGTTTTCCCCTTCTTGGACCCTTCGGCCTCCCTTGTTGGGGAGGCCTTCCTTTTCTTCCCTCCCCCCGCTGGGGGAGAGGCTTTCTTCTTCTCCTCCTCGCCTTGGTGGGAGGAGTCAGCCTCGGATTCATCATCCGATAGCACCTGAAAACGGAACTCTTTCGAGTACCCGTGGCCTTCTTCTTGGCCTTCTTCTCCGGCACCACGTGGGGTGCCGGAGCCAGCAGCCCCGTCAGGCGGGCGTCCCCTGGGTCCTCTGGCAATGGGGCCGGACAGATAGTCCGTTCGGCCTTCGCCAGCCAGTCCTGTCAAAGGTAAAGGGAGTTTAGATCCCGCATAGAGTCAAACTATGAAAAACGAGCATTCCGTAAAGGACAAAATCACTTACCTCGTCAGCCAGACGCTGCGAGCGGAATCCGCGGTCTTCGGTAGCGGATGCGGGAGCCTCGGCGCCCTTGAACAGCACCTTCCAGACATCTTCGTACGTAGTGTCGAAGAGCCCGCTCAGAGTCTGGTGCTGCACCGGATCGAACTCCCACATGTTGAAACCCCGTTGTTGGCACGGGAGAATCCGGCGGATGAGCATGACCTGGACTACGTTGACAAGCTTGAGCTTCTTGTCCACCAGCTTTTGGATACAGGCTTGGAGTCCGGTCAGCTCCTCCGAATCACCCCAGATCCGGCCACTCTCTTTCCAGGAGGTGAGCCGTGTAGGGATGCCAGATCTGAATTCGGGGGCCGCTGCCCAATCAGGGTCACACGGCTCGGTGATGTAGAACCACCCCGATTGCCACCCCTTAATGGTTTCTACGAAAGTGCCCTCCAGCCACGTAACGTGGGACATCCTGCCCACCATGGCGCCTCCGCACTCCGCTTGGCTGCCCTTCACAACCTTCGGCTTGACACTGAAGGTCTTGAGCCACAAGCTGAAGTGGGGCTGGATGCAGAGGAAGGCCTCGCACACGACGACAAACGCCGAGATGTTGAGGATGAAATTTGGGGCCAGATCATGGAAATCCAGGCCGTAGTAGAACATGAGCCCCCGGACAAAGGGGTGAAGTAGGAAGCCCGGTCCGCGGAGGAAATGGGGAAGAAATACTACCCTCTCATGGGGCCTGGGGGTGGGTATGAGGTCTCCCTCGTCGGGGAGCCGGTGTGCGATGTTGCTGGACAAATATTTGGCATTGTGCAGCTTCTGGATCTGCTCCTCCGTAACGGAGGAGGCCATCCACTTGCCTCCCGCTCCGGACATAGTTGGAGAAGGTTGAGGTGAGAAGTGCGGACTTGGGCGCTGGAGCTCGAGTTCGCAGAGATGGATAAGCCAAGGAGGAAGAAGGCACGGGTAAAAGGGTTGGATCTTTATCCCCTTATATGGGTGGACAAAAACATGTGTCCCCACCGGCCTGGTAAAACTCGCTTGTCTCCCAAGCGCCACAATCAATGGCGCGGTTGGGTTACCCACATCCGTATTGATGGGAATCCCGGAATAAGGGGAACACGATCTCTGCTTCGACAAGACGTGCCAACGAAACCGCTTCGCTAAAACGCGCTGAGGTGGAACAACAAAAACAATTCGAGTAAAGGCTTGGTAGTGGTCTGACGTCATGCCATAGAATACGTCAGCAGATTGAACTTGTGTAATATTATTCTCTCTACGGTGGTACGTGGAATTTATTTTTGCAGAGCCGGACACTATCCTGGTGTTCACAATCTTCTATAAATTATTCGGAGGAAGAACCCGCCTTGCAATGTCGAAGACAACATGCGCGTCGGACTCATCATCATTGAAGCCTGGTTCAGGGGCTACTGAGGGAGTTTCGGACTAGGGGGTGTCCGGATAGCCGAACTATCATGATCGGCCGGACTCCAAGACTATGAAGATACAAGATTGAAGACTTCGTCCCATGTCCGGATGGGACTTTCCTTGGCGTGGAAGGCAAGCTTGGCGATACGGATATGTAGATCTCCTACCATTGTAACCGACTCTGTGTAACCCTAGCCCTCTCCGGTGTCTATATAAACCGGATGGCTTTAGTCCATAGGACGAACAACAATCATACCATAGGCTAGCTTCTAGGGTTTAGCCTCCTTGATCTCGTGGTAGATCCACTCTTGTAACACACATCATCAATATTAATCAAGCAGGACATAGGGTTTTACCTCCATCAAGAGGGCCCGAACCTGGGTAAAACATCGTGTCCCTTGTCTCCTGTTACCATCCACCTAGACGCACAGTTCGGGACCCCCTACCCGACACTCGGTCTCACCGAGATGGGATTGCAAACTCATTGTTTCCTTTTCGTAACATTTCAGTCCCACCAAAATGAGCGAATCGGTCCCACCGAGTTCGCAATGCAAACTCCCTGTTTTCTTTTCGTAGCGTTTCGGTCCCACCAAAATGAGCGAATCGGTCCCACCGAGTTTGCCTGACCAACTCTCTATGTTCCTATTACTGAAACCGGTCCCACCGAGTTCATGTGATCGGTCACACCGAGATTACGTTATGCCCTAACCCTAGCGCATCAGTCCCACCGAGTTGGTCGTATTGGTCCCATCGAAAATACTAATGTTCATATTTTGACCTGAATCAGTCTGACCGAGTTTTACCATTCGGTCTCACCGAGTTTGGGAATCTGTGTGTAACAGTTAGATTTTGTGTGGAGGCTATATATACCCCTCCACCCATTCTTCATTCATGGAGAGAGCCATCAGAACATGCCTACACCTCCACCATTCATTTTTTGAGAGAGAACCACCTACTCATGTGTTGAGACCAAGACATTCCATTCTAACCACAAGAATTTTGATCTCTAGCCTTCCCCAAGTTGCTTTCCACTCAAATCATCTTTCCACCATAGCCAAATCTGTGAGAGAGGGTTGAGTGTTGGGGAGACTATCATTTGAAGCACAAGAGTAAGGAGTTCATCATCAACACACCATCTATTACCTTTTGGAGAGTGGTGTCTCCTAGATTGGTTAGGTGTCACTTGGGAGCCTCCGTCAAGATTGTGGAGTTGAACCAAAGATTTTGTAAGGGCAAGAGATCGCCTACTTCGTGAAGATCCACCCAAGTGAGGCAAGTCCTTCGTGGGCGATGGCCATGGTGGGATAGACAAGGTTGCTTCCTCATGGACCCTTCATGGGTGGAGCCCTCCGTGGACTCTCGCAGCCGTTACCCTTCGTGGGTTGAAGTCTCCATCAACGTGGATGTACGATAGTACCACCTATCAGAACCACGCCAAAAATCTCCGTATCAACATTGTGTTTTCTCCCTCCAAACTCCTCTCATTTACTTTCTTGCAAGTTGCATGCTTTACTTTCCGCTACTCATATATTCTTTGCCTGCTTGTTTGAATTGTATTGTGATTGCTTGACTTGTGATAAATTACTAAAATCTGCCAAGAATTAAAATTGGGAAAAGGTTAGGTTTTTATTTGGTCAAGTAGTCTAATAACCTCACCTCTAGATATACTTTCGATCCTACAACAGGCTATCCTATGACATGCCTTGCTATCATATCGGTGTAAGATGTCGCCGCTCTTCCTACTCTGAACACACAAGGTGGGCCCATAACCCACAGTTCCACAGGATCGAAACTTGACTCTCCTGTACAACCTTGATTCCGAAATATTCTTTGCACTTGGCTTCGTATGTAAATCACGAGCTAATTCCTCACCATGATTCATTCCGGTATCAGAGGCAACATTATTCCTCATTGCTCTGAACCCCTACATCGCATGTTATAGGCATCAACTTGATGCCTACCTGGTTGAAACTTGTTGAACCTCCTTATAGCACTCTCGAATTGTTTCCTAGTACTTCTAAAATCTCCATCCTTGAGATAATTACCGGATGCCAGTCCTTTCAGACATCCGTCCTTATAGTTTTCCCCTTATACCCTATTCGTAAGTACGATGGAGTTTCTGAAGAAAGGATGAGGACTTCATCATGATGTCCTGATGCAGCGAATTGAAGACATCAACATTACGAATCAACCTCTTCGATGAGAGCAACACAAAAAAAGAAGATTTGTTAGAACTTCATAACCAACTCTTCCCTCCTTACTCCACCTCTTAAATCTCGGGACGAGATTTCTTATAGTGGAGGAGATTTGTAACACCACCATGTATCAACTACACTGATCACCTCTTAATCATGCCAACTCATCATCCTTTGTAATGCTTGACCATAGTGGTTAAGCAGTTCAATTCAAATTCCCCTTTGAAATCAATTCAAATTCTAAGTGCAATTTGAAGTTGCTCAAAAGTTGCTGGAAAAATGTCATAATTCAGCAAATCTTCCAAAACAGTTTGTTGTTAAGGAAACCAACATCACCATCAAGTCAAAGTGGGCATAAGCATTTTAAACAATGCCAAATCACCACTATAAATGCCTTTTCTATTTTTGAAAAATCCAAATGGCTTCAAATAACTCTCAAACTTGTTCAGGCAGTATCTAAAAGTGTCCTGGATTTAATGGACCAAATTCCATAATTTTCGTAAGCTATTTGGATGCCCAAACAATTACATTCACCTCTTTGTTTATTAAATAAAAGAAAAGCAGAAAATAGAGAAAAAAAGATGGCACTGTGCACTTACCTGTGCATTTGCCTGCGCACTTGGCCCAGCTGGCCAATGCGGCCTAGCCCACCTCCTGGTCTCCTTCTTCCTCTATTCACAAAAGCCCCATGGACGTTGGGCGCATGTCCATGGCGCCGATGGCCACGGGGCAGCCATCCGCCGGTGCGCCGAGAGGATAAGAGAGCCCCCCTCACTCTGGGTCGAACCCTAGCGCCATTCCTCTCCTCCTTGCACTCGCCCGAAACCTCGCTGTCATGGCCAAGCTCAACCGTGTGCCCACTTAACGTCGGGAAATCATCCTCGGATGTTTTCCCCCTCCATCTCCATCGTGTAGTACCGTGCTAGAACACCCATAACTCATCATATCGTCTTGTCTTGCTTAGTGATGCAACTATTTGCTCTGTTATTTATTATGTTCCCCCTTCGTTACTTCTTTCCGGTAGACCCCGAGACCAATGATGCCCCTGTAACCGACTACGTCACCGACGACACCACTGACGACCCTGCCTTTGTTGCAGAGCAACCAGGCAAGCAACCCCCCCATGTTCATTCCGATATCGCCCATTTCTTTCCCTCTCATGCTTGCATTAGAACTGCTACTGCTTTTGTTTGATCCTACTCTGATGCATAGCCTGTTTTTGGTTACCTGCTTTCATACCTTACCTACTTAGTATAGGTTGGTTAGAGACCCATCAGAGACCCCATGTTGACCCAACTGCCCCGCTGGATTATTAGAAGACCCGATCAACGGGATTGAAGACCAGGCCCCCACACGCACAACACTCCCCAGCTTCTGATGCTAACTCTGTGGAGTAGTTACCCGATCGTGGTCATCGAGGGTGATTCCTCCTTTTCTACTTCCGATAACGACGCTGTCGTGCAACACCTCAAGTGTGAACCTCGAGGGTGATTTCCTCTTACGTTCACCTTGATGTTTACATCAGGTGGGAATCCAATGAGGGTGATGCCTCGGGTTCCTTCCTAATGTGGTAGCCACACGGTTTGCCTTTACATTACTATTGTTACTGATTAAAGTGGATAAATACGGGTCGGCCCTGAGGGTACCCGCACGAGCATATTTGTGAGTGATGTGGAGTCGGGTTGACCTGGAAGGTGCCCACGAGATAACTACGTGGAGTAGCCGGGCATTCTTATCCCTTGCCGCAAGTCCACGAGACGGGGCGATGGGGTCACATCGATCGTGAGTCTCTGCTCGTTACCGCGCGCTCCTAATTCACTAACGGTTTGGATATTTGATCTGAGTAGGCCTCTGGCCTTTTTCGCACTAACCACCACACGGGAATAAGTATGGGCACTCTGCTCGTATGTATGAGCCGAAAGCTCAACAGACATCAGCGACTGAGCAGCGCGCGCCGGGTTGGACTACGTAAGCACCTGTCTTTTTTAAGGAGGTAGCTAGGTCTACTCACCGGCCACGTACGCAACGTGCAGGAGTGTAAAGGGCGATGGGCCCGAGACCCCTGCGCGCTTAGGATGTAGACCAGTGTGTTGGCCTCTCTGATGAGCCTAGGTAGGACTGCGGTGTGTTGGGCCAAGGGCGGTCATGACCTGATGGTGTGTCCGACCGGAGTTGATCGAGCGTGTTGGGTAAGTTGGTGCACCCTGCAGGGAAGTATTATCTATTCGAATAGCCGGGTCCACAGTAACGGATGCTCAGAGTTGTATCCTGATCGATACAACTAGAACTGGATATTGAATGCTGAGGCATGTAATGGATATGTGGCTCCAAGGTTGCTTTCCTGCAGGGAGTCGGGGAAGGATCTCTGGGCGTTGTTTCTATAACATGTTTGTTAAATATAAACTGCTATTCTATATTCTTCTGATTGCTGCAAGATGCTTGGAGCCGCTTGAAGATGCTAGCCTTCGATAGGCTAGGCTTTCCCTTCTCTTCTGGCATTCTGCAGCTCAGTCCACAGATACTACCCATTTCTTTGATACCGATGCATATGTAGTGTAGATCCTTGCTTGCGAGTACTTTGGATGAGTACTCACGGTTGCTTTGCTCCCCCTTTTCCACCTCCTTCCTTTCTTCCCGGATGCTGCAACCAGATGACAGAGTCCAGGAGCCAAATGCCACCTTCGATGACGACTACTACTACACCGAGGGGGCCTACTACTACGTGGAGGTCGCCGACGACAAGGAGTAGTTAGGAGGCCTCCTGCCTCCTTTCTTCCCGGATGATGCAACCAGATGACGGAGACCAGGAGCCAGATGCCACCTTCGACGATGACTAGTACTACACCGAGGGGGCCTACTACTACGTGGAGGCCGCCGACGACCAAGAGTAGGTAGGAGGCTCCTAGGCAGGAGGCCTTGCCTTTTCGATCGTTATTGCTTTTGTGCTAGCCTTCTTAAGGCAATCTTGTTTAACTCATGTATGTACTCAGATAATGTTGCTTCCACTGACTCGTTTGTTTTCGAGCTTATGTATTCGAGCCCTCAAGGCCCCTGGCTTGTAATATAAAGCTTGTATTATCTTAAATTTGTGTCTAGAGTTGTGTTGTGATATCTTCCCGTGAGTCCCTAATCTTGATCGTACACATTTGCATGTATGATTTAGTGTATGGTCGAATCGGGGGCGTCACATGTGATGAACTTAGTGCTGGCGCTGGACTGGTGATACGCCCGCACGATGTACGATATTGCTGACGTGTCCACCAATGCCACCACTACTTTTTAGCAATGGCGCCATATTAGTGGCATTGTGTGTCTATGCCAGCAAGGCTGTTTTTGGCACACCATAGCTAGGTTTTTCTCCACTAGTGTTAGGTATCACTTGAGAGCCTCAAAAATATTGTGGAGTTGAACCAAGGAGTTTGTAAGGCCAAGGAGACCGCCTACTTCGTGAACATCTACCCTGAGTGAGGCTAGTCCTCCATGAACGCAAGCCATGATGGAATAGACAAGGTTGCTTCTTCATGAAACCTTCGTGTGTGGAGCCCTCCATGGACTCGCGTAGCCCTTACCCTCCGTGGGTTGAAGTCTCCATCAACATGGACATACGTTAGCACCATCTATCGGAACCACACCAAAAATAACTGTGCCTTCATTGCATTTGATTTCTTCGTTCCCGCCTTTACGTTGATATGCAAAGTCTTTAATTTCTGATGCTCAACTCTTAGACTTGCATGTGTAGGGTATCCTTGACTTGGTAGAATTGCTAAAACTTGTCTACAACTAAAACTGGGAAAATGATAAGTTTTTATTTGGTCAAGTAGTCTAATCACCCCCTCTAGACATACTTTCGACCCTACAAGTGGTACAGAGGTTTGGTCCCCATTGCATTGGTTTCACAACCTAGGAGAGTATGGCGCCTAGTGAGGGTAACTACCACCGTAGAGGTCCATATTTTGATGGTACAAACTTTGCTAGTTGGAAGTTGTTGGTGCAATACTTGCCCTCCTATGTTTTGGAGATTGTTGACAAAAACAGACACAGACTGATTTGTTTGCTAATGCACACAGAGAGAAATAGTCCGTGCAGAACCGAACAAAATGATGTCTCTAGTGCCAAGTTCGTGGAACTTCACCGAAGAATATCTGCGTTGTAGAGAAGAACGAGCTACATCTATTGAAGGCATGTAGGCAAGAAGATTGATGTGGAGGAGTTAACCTCTGAGAGATCTATTGCTGACGTGAAGCAATTGGTTTGAAGTTTATGTCCAAAGAAAAATGACTGCGGCGAATTGAAGTCGAAGACAAAGTGAAGACATAGTATTCATTTTGTTGTTCTTCTTTCGTTTACTTGAGTCATAGGACCTCCATACTATTAAGAGGGGTATAGGTTCTTGAAGCTTAGATCCGTTGTGATGCTTATCCCAAACCTATGAAAGATGCGAGAGAAATCTCTTTATGCTTTGAATGATTACCTGACTGCAGTAGACGTTGTTATTTGTGCTGCAGGAGATATCCTTCAAACCGAGGAGTTAGCATTACTTGCTCCACAAATAATGTTACCGTTGTGCTCAAAATCAGACTATTGGACTCGTGTTGTTCGACCATTGGCTGCTGCACATGTCCAATTTGGTCTTTTCCCTTCAGGAAAGGCTGCGGCTATAAATAGCCACCCCACTCCAATGTTGCCCGTTGGCTGCTCCGCTTAAGATTCTGAGAAGATTGACTGAGCATCCTCTCTCCGAGTGATTTGAGTTTAAGATCCACCGAGGGAAAAGAAATCAAGAGTCCAAACTTAGACAGTGGTTGAGCATCACAATAGTTTGAGTTAGAGTTCTTGTACCTATTACTCCTGAGAGTTACGCACTCTCTAGACGAATAGGTTTCGGCTCGAGTGTTGAAGAGTTGTTGTCTTCACCGAGCTAGATCTTCAACAATGAAGAGTCATTGTGGTTTGCGAAGTTCGTCCGAAGGTTTGGAGATCGCCGACAAGTATATACCACGAGTGAAATCAACTAGAGTTTGATCAGCTCCGAGTTGAAGGAGAATAGGATGAAGAGAGTTTATCTTCTGTGTTAAATCACAACCCCTCCAACCAGACGTAGTCCTTTGGCAGAAGGGCGAACTGGTCTACCAAATCTCATTGTCGCTATCGAGCACCACTAGTTCAATCTACTTTACTGCATTACACTCGGTAGTTTACTTTCGTGCTTTGTGTCGATAGGTTATCTGGTCATTATCTGTCTTCTACATATCATTCGTATCTATCATCTCTATCATTTCCTTCACTTTTCGCCCGTCACCCATCTCTGTGTCGATAGGTCCAGAACTTCGAGGGGCACATGGTGCTTAGCCGGGGCTGGAACTACTTCTGTCGCCGTCACCGAATCGTCCCTGTCGACCTCGTCGTTATGCACATCTCAGGACTCGAACTGAAGGTTCAGATCTACAACCATGACTCCTCGGACATGTGCAAGTTTCGTTGCAGCAGGCACAACTGCGTTGGTGACATTGAGCATGCTATGTAGTTAAGTAATGTGTTAGTGTTGAACTTTTATGATGTGTGGCTAGACTTATGGTACTTGTGCTGAGAACTTGTTAATATTTTGGCCAGGAGCAGCACCCTGGCGTGGAGCAGGGAAGAAGAATGCCCCTGCTGTTAATCTAAGTAGTTTGTTGTCATTTCTTTGATTGCTTTGTTTGATCCTGCTTTGTTTGTGCTGTTGTGCTGATCATGTGGTGGTAAGGCCATCATATTTAAATGGGGTGAGCAGAACACAAACGCTGTTTGCAACCAAACAACTGAAGTTTGCATCTGCTTAGGGGCGTAGCCAGGATTATCAACCATTGGGTTCAACTATACTAAATAGTGGGTTCAGTTCTTTGCTTAGTCTTAAGCTAGTGTAAATCTATAAGGGACATGCCAAATTTCATTGGGTTCATTTGAACCCAATGCTAATGAGCTGGCTCCGCCCCTACATCTGCTCACACCTTAAGCACAAAAAGGATAACAAAACAACAGAGGATAAGTGTCCCTCCATGCGATGCAGGCAATCAAACATGTTGCATCTGCTGCATTTCAAAAATCAGACTGGCTAAAGATAGACATGCAATGCAGCTACTGTTGCAAACTGAAACCAAACACGCCTTTAACAAGCTTTTGTGGGGCCTAAAACCCATGTGATGTTGTGAAACAGGTGCACAAGCGGCTCAACCACCTAGTGAATATACAGTAGAGTCCGACTTCCAGGATCCTACGGCGGACGAGGCGGCTTAAATCTGGCTGTTATCAGCCGGTAGATTTGTAGCATCGGCCTTTTTTTTTATCTCTCTCTTCACCTCGGCTGGATTTTTTCTCATTTGGACCAGGTCGCGTGCTTTATTTTCAGACCGATCGGGCGTGAGTGCGTCACGCAGGCGGACGGAGAAGGCTAGTCAGCCCTCTAATCCCCCAACCCATCCGCCGCCGCCGGCGGCGACCACCACCGGAGCTCTCAAATTCCTACCGCCAGCCGCCCGTACCGGCCTCGATCTCTCCTCCGAGGTACTCCCCTTTCCCGCACCTTTGTTCTCTCTCCCACCCCGAGTCCATGACCTAGCAGCACGGCGGCACGGTCTAAAGCTCCCCCGTAGCCTACACCGTGTTCCACAGCTGCCGCCGCGCCCGCACCCTAGCGTCGCCGCCGACTGCCCCAACCCCCCCCCCCCCCCCCCCCCCCCCCCTCTCTCAGCATCCCCGGCTCTCACGCGCGTGTCCCTTTCCCGTCCTTCCCCGTCGGGCCATCGCGAGCCATTCGGCGTTCCCGTTCGGGCCATCGCGAGCCATTAGGTTTCGAGGTACGAGGTTATTTTCATCCAGCGATTAGTTAAATCCCACCGGCCTTGGCAGCTTCCGGGCGCACACCCGGCGCACCATCTAGATCCGCCCCTCGCTGGTGCGGAGATCTGCTTATTGTGTACAAATTTCCTTGACTGCTGTGGATTACCGACGAACACTCAGCGTGTCGGGGGTATTCATGCGTGCGCAACATGTGCATGCTTTTGTTGAACCTATCAAGATAGTGAAGCTCAAACCCCACATGATACTGAATCGAATCCACATCTGGCGAGTCCGCCGGCGGCCACCGTTGCCGCCAAAACAAAGCCTTACGGTTGCTGGAATCGCCGTCCCCGCTTCCCTCCTTCCTGGATCTGCCACCGCCACCTCTCGTGGCCGGCTGGACAGGATGCAGCAGCGGGCGAAGGTACTGCATCGCCGGATCAGGCACTAGCTATTGGTATAGTAGTGGAAAGTGTAATTGCCGCGAGTGCTTTGTGTTCTAACCTAGTCAGTTCGCTTGAGCCGGCCAGATTGTTAAATCTATATATAGTACACCAGTGGTTGAATCTGGATTTAGCCTGCATCTAAGGTGTTCCTGCTAAAGTAGGAGCAGTTTTGGCCATCGATTGAATGAATCAGACGGTTGAACATGAGCGAATCCCTGCAACGCGGGCTGTGTTTGTATTTCATCTGACGGCTTGCGTTCGCACAGAGCACTGGTCCCACATGTGGAAAAGGCAGTCGAAACGACTCACAAGCCTACACCACAAGTGAACTGGTGCTACCGTGCTTCCTGCCTTGTTGGCCCATACAGAGTACTAGTGAATAGCTAAAATAAATAGAAGTGGTTAATAACAGTCAGCTACGATGCACTGGAGCACAATCTGCTGGCTTCGCGCATATAACGGCAGCGCTTCATTACACTTGGTTGGGTATTCGTGCTACATTTTGAATCACGCCTACCGTACTTTGACATTCTACACACATCCAATTCTTTCGAGAGGAAAAAAGCCAAATTAGTATGCTCAATTAAAAAAGTTCCAGAAAAATTATACATATAATTGTTTCGAGTGTTGTAAATTCTTAAGCACTTAGCCCCTACGTGCTATGCACACACCATTTACTAGCCATCTTAGTAACACAGATATGACTTGGCAAAATGGTGTATATATTTATGAATCCACTAGTTATAGAAGCAGCTATTAAGCGATATTGTAAATCACTAAATCTAAAACTCTACCACTGGCATCACTGTTAGCCCTTTCCTCATGCGCACTTCTCATCCACATTCCTCTGGATTGCACATTAGCATTTTATCAATTACATTCCCATCCCATGGTTGAATCTGCAGAATCGACTCTCCAAACCATATATTTTAATAGTTGCTACTACCATCCTGACTTCCAAACTCCCACTCTGGATCCTCTTCTCCTTTAGCCTCACCTGACCCTGTTGTACTTGTTTCTAGCCAAACAAACACCCCCACAATGGGAAGTGTCACAACAGATGCCTGGTCTTGAGGACTGGCATGTGGGAGCATATGCATGTATACATGGGACAAGCTACTAAAACTATCTGGTTTGTTAGTTGGAGTGATGCTTGCGTTGCTCTGCAGTGACCTGCACTGCAATTCAAGTTACTTCCATGTAGGTGTCTCTGACAACTGAAATTTCTTTTCTGTTACACACACTGTTAAGTTATAGATGTTAACATGTTATAGTAAAATAGGACTTGTTGAAGGATGATTTGGAAGTGTGCAGAAAAATATCTCCAACTGACGGCCTGTTCATCTGTTGTAAAGGGAAAAGAAGATTGCGAATTTGTGTGCTAGCTGAGGCTTAAAGTTACTGCATCATTGTTGAACTACTACCCCCAGTTCACAAATAAGGGGCGTTTTGGACGTACCTTCAGTAAAAAAAAACTTTGACTGCCGTTTGCTAATATCATTTTAAATATCGGGATTGAAAACTTGAAAAATCGGAGGGAGTATTATTTTCCTTTGGAAAACGATAAGTATTTTTGGAACATAATGTACTATTTGGGTGGTATACATACTACAGTATAAATTAGATCAAACTTGGGTTAGCAAGTGCACGGGAAGAAATTTTTATTGATTAGTAAACGATCATGTTTCACCTGGTTATCCGTTCTAAATTTGTGTGGGTTCGGAACAAGTCCATCTCTATCTGGTTTTTACGTTTCTATTGTATTACAGAAGTAAAAATTGTACGATCTCATGTGCAACATTCTCTGTTCAGTCTATTGTTTACACTAGTCCAAAGGCTGTGCATGTAATTTGCACAGTGATTGTAATATTTCATCTAAGTTACACTTACATGATCATTATGTACTTGGGAGTGTCTCGTGGCTAATACTGGTATTGCCACACAATAGCTGGACAACGTTCAAAATTATTGTTGGAAGACAGAACACCTTCATTTTGCTTAGCTTTTTCGTGCAGTTAATTTGAGCTATCTTCTTGTTGATATCTATCAGTGGGCTGCGCATCTGCTTTCTATTAAATTTGCATCCACATCATATTTGTTACATCACGGAGTTATGATTTTGGATACCAACTGCAGGTACTTAGGCCCTAATAATTTGGAAGTTGGTGCAGGCAATCTCTTGCAGAACCTATGGACAGTTCTAAATCTCCCCAACCATTGAAGAAGAGCCGTACTAGTTTGTCTGGTACGGATGGCCACCAATTTGAGAATGACGAGCTTCAGTCTGAAACTGCATCAGATAAAACACCTGGTTTGAAGTTTGAAACAGTAGATAAAGCGCAAGATGAATTTGGAGAAGACAGTTCCCCATTGCAGCAATCAGCTGCTTCCAATGTGGCATACCGTGGATCGCCATGTATTGGGGCATTCACTATCCAATGTGCTAGGTGCTTCAAATGGAGACTCATTCCAACGAAAGAGAAGTATGAAGAAATACGCGAGCATATTATACAGGAACCTTTTGACTGCGAAAGAGCCCGTGAATGGAAACCTGATGTAACATGCGATGATCAAGAAGATATTTCTCAGGATGGAAGCAGACTCTGGGCTATCGACAAACCCAATATTGCACAGCCTCCTGCTGGATGGGAAAGGCAGATTAGAATAAGAGGTGAAGGAGGCACCAAATTTGCTGATGTGTGAGTGATGCTTTTCTGTCACTCCCTCTATTTGCTTGTCAGGCTATTTCTGCAAGGACATTGATTTTTTTTATTGCCTGCCACTTTATCTCTATATGCTATAATCAGTTTTTAATGCACATGGAAATAACAGAAAATTAGCCAATAACCCGCACATTTGTATTTTTTTCTACACCACACCTTTTCTAAGTTGCACGCATACACCATTTATGTCTCAGTTACGAAGAGTTCAAGTCGGGAATATAGAAACTGCTAAGCATATTATGTTACTTTTTCCTAATGGTGATCTTAGGGTTGACCCCCCCTGAACTCCAGGGAAGTGAAGGGGACCTTTCTGCATCAAAATGTTAGATTGTTGTATGGATGCTTAGTTTGTGCTAGTTTAAATCACATTAGCGTCTTTGGCGGTGCAGAACTTGTATGAAAAAGTCAATTCTGCTGCCTCTTGTTACTTCGGATGAACCAAGGAAATATGGTCGTAGGCATGAAAACCCATTTATTATTGACATGTTATTGTAGTCACCTTCTTGAGGCTGGGAGTAATTAGTCTTCTCCGTGTAGAGCCGCGGAGTACTGATTTTCTTCATCAGTGAATCATACCGCACATTTTTTAGTTTTTGCTATCCCTTGAAGTTTTGCCAGCCCCTTGTTGGTTGGCCACTTGGCTAATAGTGCATTGGCGTGGTCAGTCTAGGTTTCAGTGCTGTCCTGTACTCCTGATTCTATTCTGAAGCAAGTTCATAGAAGGAGATATTAGTTTATACTGATGGCCTATCAGTTTGACACTTCCATGATGACATTTTGCTGTGTAAACATCTTTTTCGAGGAGATTTTTTCATGTTGACATTGCTATCGATTATTGGAGAAGCGACCAATAACTTTAGTTGATCCGGCAGCATCACTAAAAACAACTGCTGATTGGAGTAATGTATGACGCATATGGGAATTAAGGTGACAGAAGGCGGTGGAAAACGTAAAATAGGTGGAAAGACCCACTTAGTTCTCATCACCACAAGTAATATAAGCTGCAAAGATGAGAGACTTAGTTAATGGACCTTTCATCTTGTCCCAGAACAGCATTCCATTTTCATTCAAATGGTATATTTTGATGGTAAATTAAATCATCTACCTTCTGCTGAATTTAGCAAATGATAAGGGTTGCACAAATAAACTAATAAATCTACACGGTCATAATTTTGGACCCACCAAAATAGGTAGGGTAGATATTCTCTTGTCCTCTTGATTAATGTGGAAATTTCTGGGCTTGCATTTTTTACATTCTTGTAAGGATATACTCCCTCTGTAAACAAATGTAAGATGTTTTAGGTCACTACTTTAGTGACCTAAGTAGTGACCTAAAACGTCAGAGGGAGTAATAGACAATATCTGTCCTAAAAAAAACCTCATTTAATTATTGTAATATATAACATGTACCCTTGCTACAGTATCTGTAATTACCGTAATGCTCTGTATCTTGGTTTCAGGTACTACACTTCTCCTACTGCGAGGAAACTGAGGTCACTGGTTGAAGTTGATCGGTACGTGATGCAAATTTACTCAAATTGTCCTTTCAACATCAATCTTCGTCTGTTGAGCTGTAATTTATTTCCTCAAATTTGTGTCTGAAGTCAAAACATGAAGTAGCACT
Source organism: Triticum aestivum (assembly GCF_018294505.1). Taxonomy (NCBI): domain Eukaryota; kingdom Viridiplantae; phylum Streptophyta; class Magnoliopsida; order Poales; family Poaceae; genus Triticum; species Triticum aestivum. The sequence goes on along the minus strand of NC_057807.1, from coordinate 461,197,109 downwards.
TGTATTGCAAATCTTATGCTGCTTTCTTCTCCATATTTTGTAACTGGACATTGCAATTAATAAGTATGTAGTTACTACTAACGGAGTGGATCTAAATTGATAAAGTATAATATCTATATATGCGTTAGTGGTACACGAGAACTGGGAGTGCAAACTCCTGAACCATTTTTCATAAAATGGTATTCCATAGTGTAGAAATAGATTGTGCACGACATATGTGGGAAGCTATGCACATCATTCTGCTTTGTAGTCTGTCTTATGCGTGGGGTCCCTATGAACACTTCACCGGAAATTTTAGGCAAATAATTAAGACCGCTTCACATACCCCTTATGATGCACTTTAAGACGCCTCTCTTTTATACGGCGTACGAGCGTACGGTAATGGGATCCCTCTTATTTGTGCTGATAGTAATGGGACCCCTCTTATTTGTGCTGATAGTAATGGGATCCCTCTTATTTGTGCTGTTAGTAATGGGACCCCTCTTATTTCTGCTGATAGTAATGGGATCCCTCTTATTTGTGCTGTTAGTAATGGGACCCCTCTTATTTCTGCTGATAGTAATGGGATCCCTCTTATAGCGTATAATATTGGACTAATGGATCTCTAGAAACTCAAAGGTTCAAATTTGTGCAAGGGGGCAGACTGAAAGTCGCCAATGATTGCATGGTGTCAAATTAGTTTTGTGTCATGCTACTTTGTGCAAAAGGTTACAAATTCAACTCATGTGCATGGGCCGATGGGCGTGTGTGCCTATGAGGCTTTTGCATCTTTATGGTAGTGCTACGGAAGGGAATGGATGAAAAATCTCCTATCTGATCCAACGGTGGATAAGGGTTTGTAGCTAACAACATTGGTGCATGGTCAATACTGCCTCCTTTTTTGTCCCTAAAATTACTACGTGCGACTCATCTGTCTATGGTCTAAACTCTCTATGCCATACTTTGCAGGTACCTCCAAGAAAATCCAGAGTATGGTGCGCAGGGTGTAACATTAGCTCAGTTTTCCTTCCAGATTCCTAGACCTCTGCGGCAGAACTATGTCAAAAAGCGCCCTAAGAACGCAAGTCCAAGTGATGAAGCAACAACTAAGCCTCTTCAACCAGTGGAAGGTGTGTACGCTGTATAAATGAACTCATCATGATTTGTTAAAGCATAATATACTATATAAGGTTTTTCTTACTGCTTTGCTAGATTATATCTTTGTCGTGTCGTAAATGGTAGTCATGAATTACGATTATCCATCCAAATGTTTCAACTATAACGTGAGAACTCAAAACTATTTTTCCTTTAATCTACTTGAGAAGTATCGGCTACTATACCGTACAACGAGTACACATGGTCAAGACACTAGTTGAACCATACTGATTTGGCACATGTATGCTCCTTCATTGATTCGTGAAATTGGTAACGGTTGCTTGGCGCATATTATCAGGTGCTTTTCAAAACCAATTGGTTAAGTGCAGACCATCTCATGTTTGTGTTTTTCTCCCAGTTAACCCCATATCCTGGGCTGCCCCTCTTGCAAGTGAGGCTAAGGCAAGTGGACCAGCTTCTCATGCCGACGAAAAGCCAGTTGGATCAGCAGATGTGGAGCTGGTCCGGAAGAGGAAAGCAGAAGGCTCTGAGCCAGGAGAGGCAGATGCTAACAACCATGTGTCTGATGCGCCGGAAACCAAGCTAGAGGATGCTCAGAATGGAGATGCTACCACCACTGCCTGAAAAGCTGCAGTCTGACCGTACCCAGTGCCCCGCGTCGATGATTTCCTCGACTCTCTATATTCCTTCTCCATTGTATGCGGGAGCCGGTTTTTTCTGTAATGCGAGTCCGTAATGGCCTTATATGTGTACCAAGGCACGAACCTTCGAGGTCGACCCAAAATTCGACGATTTGGGACAGCAAGTTGACTGAATGTTGTAGTATCGTGGAAGCCCTGTCGAACCCTTTCGGAGCATGTATGTTCCCCTACGTGCTTATGTAGGAGACCTTGTCGTGCAAGATTAGATGCCTTTAATTTTCTCCTTTGTAAGATACAGAAATGTCGGTAGGGTACTGTTGTGTTGTGCTGTATGTCGGAGTCGACTCTTCTATTATCTATCGAGACATGGCAGTTTTAGCAGTGGCGGTGCGTTATTCTCTGCGCCCGTGATGCTCATCTAGCATGTCCTATATTTGCCAGCATGATCCTTGCCTTTACACATATGGAAGCAAAATTTCCATATCTATGCATGAACAACACTAGCATGATTCTAAACCCTAGAGCTTCGCATTTCTGTACATGAAAATCATTAGTGTCCTGTCATTCTAGCAAGATCCCGTTAAGCTTCTCTAGCTTTTTTTAGGCATGTAAAACACGGCGATTCTGCAGCAAAACACAGCGTTTTCCTAGGTTCAAAACAACGGCTGTTCATAGATTGGCCCTTTCCTTCCTTGGATCACGTTTGCCAAAGATGGCCCCTCACAAATGGCTCAATCAGGCAACACCTTAGTCAGGCCAAACTGGTATTTATACATGGATAAATCAAGCAATACCTTACTCAGGTGGAACATATACAGAAAGTTGAGCAGAGTCATGGTAGGATATGTTGCCTATGTTCAGTTCGAATTCTCTTCTTTAGACATATGTGTGACACAAAAAATGAAACAAAAACAAATGAAAATGGACACCGTGGTACACACCCAGGCTAAAGTTTTCCCAATTCACATACACAGCTCTCGGATCAGCTACCCAAAATGGCACCAAAGCAGCTCACACGCTGAAGAATCGGCAGCTCGGCGTAGCTCTGGGGAGCAGGCAATGGCGTGGTAAGAATATTTATACAGCAACATGGTGCTAGCCTGAGGGCTTCTGGCCGCCGGTGGGCTGCTGCTCGTCGTCCTTCTTGGGGGCGGGGTTGAAGGGGGCCTGCTCGGCGCAGTCGAGGTTGAGGCCGGAGCGCTCCCGGCCGAAGCCCATGAGGTCGAGGTAGTACTGGTAGTGGGAGATGATGACGTTCATCTCGTCGATGAAGCCCCGGCCGCAGATGGACTCGCCGTAGAGGAGGTTCATGGTGGCGCCGAAGCCCGGGAGGCGCTTGCTCAGCGTGTCGTTCTTGCTGGGCTTCCACACCCCCGTGAAAGCCTCGTGCGCCGACGGCTGCTTCTTCTTGATGGGCGTCATCCACCGCCACATGGCCGCCGCGAACGCCAGCGTCGCGTTCTGCTCCAGCAGCTCCGGGTGGTGCAGCAGGTCCACCTTCAGCCCGTCCCCGGCCGCGCCGTAGTTGAAGTTCCTGCCCGCTCCGATGGATCAATCAAGGCGTCGCAAGAACTGTGTCATGAGTGACTGCAATTGATGAACTGAATGGCTGAGCTTACCAGTAGACCGGGATGGCGCCGCGGCCGTAGTACTCGGCGCCCTTGACGCAGGGCCACTGCGTGTAGGAGTCGTCGCAGTAGCCCTGGTCGGGGCTCATCTCGTGGTTGTAGCACAGCCCCCACGCCGTCGGACCGCCGGTCGCCACGCCGTATCCACCTGCAAGAAGACTCAATCAGTCGGTCTCCTGGATCTAATCGAAGCAGGGGAAGCAACAGGAAGCAGAGCAAGGCAGCAATCAATCGGAATCGGAATCGAGCCACCCCACCGGAGAAGAAGAAGAAGAAGAAGAAGAAGAAGAAGTAGAAGAAGAAGAGGAAGAAAAAGAACCAAGCAATACATACATGAGGTCTTTGCGCCGACGTGGCCGAGGAAGGCGCAGAGCTCCATCATCTGCATGTCGATGCCGCCGGTGGTGCAGAAGCCCTGGTTCTCGAAGAGCGAGGCGGCGGTGATGAAGGCCTGGTAGTCCCAGAAGCCGACGGCCTTGGCGACGGGGAAGTTGCGCTTGGCGAAGAGGTTCTCGAACTGGTACACCTTGAAGAAGTCGGTGATGGTCTGGTTGCAGCAGTACTTGGTGCCGGAGCACTCCCACCCCTTGTTGCACACCTTCTCCTGCGACTCCTTGAGCTTCACCTTCCAGGTGCCCGCCGTCAGGATCAGCGCCAGCGTGCCGCCGATCAGCACCGCCGCCGCCCCCAGCAGCAGCACCGTCACCACGATCTTGTTCCGCGTCTTCCGCTTCATCTTCTTGCTCTTCTTCTTCTTCTTCTTCGCCTCCGGCGGTCAGAGCAGCTCAGCTCAGCTCCGGCGGCCCGGGCAGCTCAGCTCGATCTGGATCTCGCTTCTTCTCGGGAGCTCGGGTGCTCGATCTGGGCTGCCCCCGTTTGGTGTGATCTGGATCTTTGGGGAATGCGGTAGCTGGTGGCGGGGATCTGGTGAGGAGATAAAAATGGGAGTGGGGATGAAAGCGAAGTGGCAACCGCGCGTGCGACCGGGGGAGAGAGCAGAGAGGAGTGGTGTCGGTGGCGGGAGGGCTGTCCGTCAAGACGAGGGAGGAAGGAGACGGGAAGAGCTGCAAGACAGCTGGTCCGGTAGGTAAGACGTTACCGTTAATGATTTTTCCGGTAAATTCCGTCTTCCTTTCTTTTTTTAAGCTGAAATTCCGTGTTTCTCATACTACCTCAAAAAAAAAAAACAAGTGGAAATTTAGGAAGTTCCACCGACGGTTTAGTTTACACACTTGCACCTAGGGCACTTCCATGAAAACCCCCTAAATTCTCCACATTTGTCTTGACTTTTATTTACAAGAAACAACATTTGTACTATTACTCAACACCCGCCAATGCTACACCTACGTAACCATCAAACGTAAACTAACGTAATAGCTTAGGTGACCTTTTTCAGTTGGAGGAAATCAGGGGAGGGGGACCCACCCAAGGAGGGGGGGGGGGGGATTAGCTAGGCAAGTTACGTAAGAGTAAGCGTACGTAGATTTTCTATGTAAGTGTAGCATTTTTGCTCAACACCCGGAGGTTACAACCATGGCGGCATAAATCTCGGACGGATCCTAACCAAACTGCAGTCTATATATGTGTTCTCTCAAAGTTTGACATAAAATGGCTTACATAGTTTTGATAGTCAGATATGAGTAATACAAGCACCACTAATTTTCATATGTATCTTGATTTCATGTACTAGGAACACATAATGCAAGGAAACGTGCTTAGCACTCACAGTCATATTCACAACCTGCAAGCAATCAGTTTCGATATGGAACCGGGAGAGTGTTTGTCCCTCCACAATAGTTGATAGCTCAACCTCCAGCGCGTCGCTACAAGAGAACATGTGGCGGCATGAGCAGAAAATGATGTTATATGTATGATCACGAAGGACCATGTCTGTTCTGCTACTCCTTCACATAAAGACCCGCCTGCATTTAACTTGGCACAGACAACGTCAAAAGGCTCCCAGGTTATAGCGTATATGTCCATGCTTCTTTTGTCACATATGAAGGTCAACCTTAGAGGGGCCTCGACGAATAGCGCAACTTTGCCTTTTAAAGCGCCTTGTTTTGGCATATGAGGAATACCATCAAAAGGTTATAGGTAACTAGAGAGTAACCTTAGTCCCTCACATTGGGTTTGTGTGTGAGTGTGGGACGCTTTTTTGGGAGGGGGGGGGGGGGGGGGGCTTGGTGTGGACAACTTCATCACTAACTAAAAGGGAAACACAATCCAATGGAACCTCTGAGGACCTCCCAATTTGTTCAAAAGTGCCCACCCCACTATTTCTCACCCAAATTTGAGGTAGGGGGGCTCTCCACATGTTGTAACACACAGCTGCGAGCCACCGTTCTGATGTACTAATGCGCTAGCTCGTCAACAAGCTCTGTCTTGCAAATATCAAGAAAAAAAAAATCAAGGTACATGCATAATGCACACCAATGATGCCAATTTTATTCAATCCAATTTTGCTCATAGACTGTAAGACAAAAAAGATAAAACAGACAATGAATATTACCAATTTAAATTTACAATGATCCATCTGCTGTCTGATTTTTTCTGTTCTTGTTGCATCTCGAGCCATAGACCGAATTTGGATTCGAAATTCGAGACATGGTAGATGTATGTTGTACTGATGTTGTCAACTTTTCTTAGTTCCGTTAAAGATGCTAATCAGTCAGCTAGTGTATGAATAGAACTCATGTATGTTGATATATGTGAGATGTATATAATACGTCCGTTGCGGTGTATATGTCCGGTGGCTGTCCAGACAATTTATTTTATGTGATAACTCTGCAGAGTTCTCGTGCAATTCATGTGGCGTCTCAGCGTCGCGAACAGGGTCGTATGGTGGCTCACAGCTCACGCAGATGGAATAAAGTAGAAGATGGTTGGTGTAGGGAGCGTTACTTAATCTGTGCTCCCAACAACCAAAAAAATCAGCTGGTGTTGGCAGCATATGCTGGTTTGTGAGAACGATGGGGTGAGGCTTCACTGGCACACAGCAAGCCCACGGAAGGAAGTGAGTGGATCCGACCATGCGAGCTCGGAATTTTGAGATTCAGATAAAATTGCCCCTTTTTTTTTTCAAAACGGAGGCGAAGATTGCCTCATCTATTAATTAGATAGAAGAAAATTGTCCAGTTAATTACGGAAAACCGGGCAAAAACCGAAACAACAAGGGACAAGCCCACTCCCATAGACTGAAACACACAGGACAAAGCCCATCCTAATCGATGATAAGTCGACTTGCAGCTAGACAACGCAACTCGGACTTTGACGGAGAACTCAGAAGGACAAAACCAGACACGACTGGCGCCACGGAAGATCACCGAACGGGCCACCTACAGCCAGTCATCATACACCACAGGGCCCCGCTGCTGCAGCTTCGACTCCACAACAACAAGCAACCCAAGGCAAAACCGTGGACACGCCAGAGAAGAGCCGACTACCGCAACCATTGTCACGTCGCCGACATCGCTTCCACCATCATCGTTGCCACAAGAGTCTGGTCGCCACAGTGATTCTCTCGGGGCCGCCGCCCCGACATCCACCGCTCCGTCGCGCCCAGCGCAATCAACCGGCACCGCCTCCGGGGCCGCCGCCCCGACATACCACCGCTGCCCTCGAGCAGCAACGCCACACAACCCAGCTGCCCGCAGCCCACGCTGCCCAGGGCAACCGCTCGCAGACCACGAACGTCGCACCACATCCGGGGCCGCCGCCCCGACGTAAAGTCAGACCGACTCCTCTGAGGCGCGTCGACCGAGCCGACATCCCTACCGCCCAAGCGGAACAAGAATGCCACCCAACCAATGTCAAGCCAGAGGCCCACCTCATAAAGCTGCCACTCGCATTGTTTCCGAGATCGCCATCTCGACGCATAATCAGAAAATTGCCCCGTTTTAATTTGATGCTCACTAACAATAAGGGCACTATTTTTGTGCACATAATTGTAAGGACCCGGATAATATCATGTCTGATTTACAGGGTTTGTTTTTGCTTGTTCGCTTGCATCAAACAGAAACTGTGGATTCTTTTCAAGAGGTCTGAGTGATGAAAAAATTCCTATAAAATATAGTACAAAGAAAAAATAATTAAAAGGGGTACCTCACAAAAACTCATATGTGAGGTGCTCCAATATTGCTTTGCCACTTCTGAAAAATTACGCGTTCTGAGTAGTACGGCAAAAAGATGTGCTCCCTCTGTTCCATTAACTTAAATGTTGTTACAATCAATCATTACAACATACGCCACGCATGGCCAAACACAACTGACAATAACCCCGTCACTACCGTTATCAAAACTAAATTCAGCTAACTCATGCTCCATCATATTGGCTTTACGATTCACCAATTTAAAGCTTCAATGATAATTTTTTGATGCACAATGCTTCTCTCTTCATATCAACAAATGGGGACATACCAAAGAGCACATCTGCTAGAAAAGCACACACATACGGTAGAATGAGTTATACTCCCAAAGAATGACAACCATAATCATGCTTGTCTGGAATTGTATCAAGGAATAAGATATCAACAGCACAGTGTATACGCCCAACGACTTAGACACAACGTCCTTGGGTTTCGAGATGGTCAAACCAGACAAGATTTCTTAGATCAAATCTACTCTACGATTAACCAGGGCCTCAAATGTGTCGTCTTGGCCGTCCCCTAAAAAATTGTCCTCCTGGTCATGGTTTATGGATATTTATACTCAGTCTTTGGTCGGTTCAGCTCCTTCCGCCCTGCTCTCTTGGTCGTGGATGGCTTGGTACCCTTTGCCTCAGGACTTGCCCGACTTCCTTCTTCGGAGTTCGGGGGTGTCCGTTTGGTACCCTTCCTTTCCCAGATGCAGATCACCAGTTGACGGTGCTAGGGGGTGCCAACCTAGTCGGCCCATAGTCCTCGGGCTGGGCCTGTAGGCCCTCATCCCCATTCAAGAGGACTCTGGAAGCTACACGACTGGACGTGATCAAGACTGCATCTATCGAAGACTTGGCATATTACTCCAAGACATCTCCTGCCACCTCCATGCGTATCCCTGGATACCGACCATGTAACCCTAGATGCCCTACCTGATATGTATATAAGCTAGAGGGTTCAGACCGTAGAGGGGAGCTCAACACAATTACATTCACCTAGCCCTGGAGTTAGATCTCTCCTTACGATCTCAAGGTAGATCAAGCTTGCACTCGATACATCATCATCAATACAAACAAAGCAGGACGTAGGGTATTAATTCTTCGAGAGGGTCCAAACTTGGGTAAACACTGTCTCCTTCTGTCGGCGTTCTGGGAACGGGGGTCCCCAGACTTGCCTGCCTGCGGCCTGCGGCGTGGCTCAAAGGGGGGCCCAGCACGGCCCATCTTCATCAACACAAGCTCAAGACCCTCGCGAGGGGCCAAGCCTCGTGGGGCGGACGACAAGGAGCTTCCTCAGGCATGGCCTCATCAGGCTGGCTCACGAGGAGGCGAAGAGATCAAGGCGGGGTACCTCACGAGGTGCCCATGACGCAAGCCATGACGACCAAGGGCGCCAGACGGGTGCCAGCCCGCGCAGTGTACTCCTTTCCTCTTTGGTGCAAAGGGAGCAAGCGCATGCGAGAGCATCAAGCAAAGGCATCCATTTCGGTGCAACAAGACCAAGACCAGCCCAACGACAGGGAGGAAGTCATTGTGGAGCCCAAGCAGGCGTCACCACCAGAGCCTTTGATAGGCGAGGACCAACTTTAGTCAGGATAAGTGTACCCGATGTTCCCCTTCAAAATGGCCAATTGTTGGCGCCCTTCCCGCTCAATATTTGGGAAGAGGCCCAGGGCCTTTGCCTATAAATAGGACTAGCCACCCCCAGGGTAGAGGCATCTGACATCTATCTGGAATAGACAGAATCCTCACCAAGTAACCAGTAGAGAGAGAGCGACTGAACTCCCCCTAGTAGTTCATCGCACCAGCCAAGAACAGACCCTCGCGAGACTGTTCTTCCTTGTATTGTTCATCATCAGCCCAAGAGGCAATCCACCACACCACATATTGGAGTAGGGTATTACACCACAATGGTGGCCCGAACCAATATAAACCTTGTGTCTCTTGTGTTGTTCCTTTCGTAGTTGAGATCCTAGCGAGGCGGCGAGGAGCAGGTAGGTAGAGGGTGAAATCTCCGCGCGCACCCCAGTGTTCGAACCTAAAGGGTCTGCCGGAACCCGAAATCCGACATTTGGCGCGCCAGGTAGGGGTGCGCCGGAATTCGTCTTCCACCGCCCTGTTCTTCTCCGACCATCGCATCCATGTCTGACGCTCGTCGGGCCCGCGCCGAGCCGCCCTCGCTTCCCGTGTCGCCCAGACGGCTCCCGTTGGCGGGCGCCCTCGTCGTTCCCCGTCACCTGCCGTCAACGCCGCCACCGGCCCGGCGGGGAATGAGCAACAAGCATCGTCCCAGCATCCCTCCGTGAGGCAAAACGGCCGCACTGCCACACCATCGCTCACCCCAGCTGGTTCTTCGTCTCGCGCATTCCGCGCGCCCATGGAGGCTCGAGCTGCGCTCATCGCGGCAAACGAGCTCCTGCGCTACCATCCCGTCGACGACGTCTACAAAGAATGGCTCGACCACGTCGCCGAGCTCGTCCGTGCCGCAGGGGGTGCGCCGTCCACCCCGCTGCACCGCACCCCGCCCTGCGAGGGCGACGAAGCTCCGGGGGCGCCTCAGCCGCCTCCCCCTCAAGAAGGCGCCCTGGCCCCAAGGCGCGTGGCCCCTGGGAGGAACCCGCTCCGTCAGGCGCCATCGCGGCAAGAGCAAAGCTACCAAGAAGTCCCTCGCCCGCGAGAAGCTGCCCGAGCGCTCCCTGCTCCGACTCGTCGCGACTACGTTCCTGCTCCAGCACGTCAAGACCCCGCGCTGCTCCCAGCTGCAGCGCATGGGGACCCGCAGGACCAAGCTCTTCGTCACCCAAGGCCTCCCGTGGCCACAGCAGGCTGTCGTGCCTTCACCACCGAGCTGCGCAGCGTCGCGTGGCCCGGCAAGTTCAAGCCAGACCTGCCTCCTCGCTACGACAGTACGGCTGACCCCGCAGAATTCCTCCAGCTCTACGAGCTAGGCATCGAAGCTGCCAACGGAGACAAGAAGGTCATGGCGAACTAGTTTCCCATGGCGCTCAAGGACGGGGCCCGCACCTGGCTCCTGAACCTGGCTCCAGGCACGATCTCCTCCTGGGACGAGATGCGCACCCGCTTCATCGCCAACTTCCATGGTACTTGCGACCGGCCACCCGCTGTGAGCGACATGCGCCGAATCAAGCAGCAACCAGGCGAAACCCTGCAGAAGTACATCCAACGCTTCAACGACGCGCGCCTCAAGATCCCCAAGGTGACCGGGGAGGCCATCATCTCAGCCTTCTCCGACGACGTGCGCGACGTCAAGATGAAGGAGGAGCTGGCAATGCATGAAGACCTGTGCACTTCCTTGGAGCTGTTCAACTTGGCGACCAAGTGCGCCAGGGCTGAGGAAGGGCGTCTCTCCCTCTTCGAGCTGCCTGCCGCAGACCCAGAAGAGAAGAAACCCAAGGCCAAGGATGTGAAGCACAAGGGGGCTGCCGTGCTCGCGGCAGAATCAGACACCAAGCGGGGCAGAGATCAGCCCGAACCTTCCAAGGGCAGTCGGTACTGCGTGTACCACGACCTCCACACCCACAACACTAATGAATGCCAAGAGCTCCGAGCCGTGCGTGAAGGAAGGGTCGGCCGATGTCCCGACCGCAGCGACCGGGGCTACGGTCGAGGAGGAGGAAGGAACGCAGGACGCTGGGAAGACCGCGGCCCTCGCCAAGGTGGCGCGACCAACCTCGCGAGGATCGCTGGTGGGATCAGCCTCGCGAGGGAACCTGGAGGGATCAGCCTCGTGAGGATCGCCCGCAAGGCAACGCAGGCCTCCCTCCGCTGCCGCCGCAGCCAAGGAGAAATGAGGACCGTCATCAGGACGAGGGGCTGGGGGCTTTCAGGAGCCATGTGCGATCGCCTGCATCCTGGGCGGAGCTCAAGCCCCAGCCTCTCAACGCATCTTCAAGCAGTTCGCCCGTGAAGTAAATGCAGTGCTCCCCAAGCTCGAGGCCACGCGCCCTCTCAGGTGGTCGGCGTGCACCATCACGTTCAGCTTAGCTGATCAGCTCAAGTGTGCGGCCACAGCCGGAGTCCTCCCAATGCTTTGTTCCCTAATCATCAGCAACGTGCTAGTCACCAGGACCCTCATCGATGGCGGGGCAGGGCTCAACATCCTGTCCATGGAAACATTCAACAATCTCCAAGTGCCCTACAATCAGCTTCAGTCAACCAAGCCTTTCTCCGGAGTCACCGACGGTTCCACGGTCCCGATTGGGCAGGTCCGCCTTCCTGTCACCTTCGGGGCGCGTGACAACTACCGCACCGAGCTCATCGACTTCGACGTCGCCCACATTCGCCTGCCATACAACGCCATCCTCGGGTACCTAGCGCTGGACAAGTTCATGGCCATAACCCACCACGGCTACAACGTCCTCAAGATGCCAGGAAGTGGCGGAGTCATCACGGTGCCTTGCGAAGAGAAAGACGCGGTGTGCTCCCTGGAATGAGCCTTTCAGGCCGCTTCACTGGAAGACCCGGATCGCGGAAGCAGGAGGCTTCCCGAGACCACCCCCAAGAAGAAGAAGACATCGTTCGGCCCGGCCCCTCAGGAGGCAGGCCCCTCAGGGCCCGCGCCTGCCCAAGGGGAACCTCCTTCCATCGCATAGGGAAGCGTGCCCGGCGCCCTCCTCAGGCAGGGCTCGGGGGCTCTCCCCTGGAGGGCCGCCGACCTCGCCAGGGTCATGAGGGAGGCTCTAGGGTACCACCTGGAGGCGTGTTTCGAAGCACGTTTCCCTCAAAAAGGAGCAAGGCAAGGAGGGCCAAACCCTCAGGAGTTCATCAGTAAGGCCATTCAGGAGCTACAGGAGTCAAGAGTCATGAGAGGTAGCCGCCGCTTACCCGCTGTGGCCCCCCATCCAGGCGAGGATGGTGGGCTGCGCGTCTCCATCGACATACCAGGGCTCAACTGAGACGCCTCTCAGGGGCGCCTCTGGCCCTCGCAAGTGGGGCACTGCGAAGGTCCACCCCACAGCTACGTTCGTATGCCTTATGGCTTACCGAACGCGGCTGCCACGTACCAGCGCCTCATGAGGGGCATCCTGGAGGCTCAAGAGGTCAGGCGTTCCGCAGCCTTGGCGGAGATGGAGATGGTCCGCGAGGAGCCACCAGCGCCTCCGGAGCCTCCCGAGGCCCCATGGCCTGGGGGCTCATGAGGATCGGCTCTCGCAGCCCACCGAGTCTGCTACACCAACACCCCTTCGTCTTCAACATCATCAGGTGACATCTTTCAAGTTTCGTTTCCAGCTGGGAGCGCCCTCAGGGCTGCATCATTCCCAGGCCGCGTGGGTCCGTCCCTGTGGCGTGTATCCCTTTTGCTCGTGTTTTTAGCTTACTTTGTTGGGGGCGCCCCTCGGGCTACATTATCCCCAAGTCGCTCGGGTCAGACCCATCGGTGTGTTCCCCTTTTGCGTTTATCTTCGGGCCATGCTTTCGACCCATCATGCTTGTTATTTGGTTCCTGTCCATGGCACCTTTTCTTCCTTGATGTCGGCAGCTTGCACGTTAAGGGGGGGGGGGGTACCTGAGCATCGCGACTCAGGGCTCTTACTGGCTCTCCAGCCCTCACCCTCTGGCCTTGTCCACGGCATCGCGACCTGGCATACCAGCGACGGTTGAGACCAGCTCGAGGGCCGGGACCCGAGGACGTAGAGTTTCGACATCTAACCAAGCTTGCGCGTTAAAGGGGGGGGGGTACCTGAGCATCGCGACTCAGGGATTTTACTGGCTCTCCAGCCCTCACCCTCTAGCCTTATCCACGACATCGCGACCTGGCATACCAGCGACGGCTGAGACCAGCTCGAGGGCCGGGACCCGAGGACGTAGAGCTTCGACATCTAACCAACTTTACAGGAACACATCCCGAGATAAGGCCCAGTGCCAGGCGCAACCCGCCTTGAGGTAGGGCCCCGTGAGTCCCGCGCTGGCTCACGGGTGCCCAGATACACCTCGTTAGGCCCTACCGTGCCAGCCACTTGTTAGGGTGGGGCTGTACACGCCCCGGGGGCTCCTCCCGGAGGGGAGCCCCCTCCCACGCACCAGTGGAAGCACCATGCTCCGTGCTGGCTGACAACACTGCCGAGGAGCAGCTATGCCCGTACACATACGGAAGCGCTATGCTCCGCACTGGTGATAAACAACTGAGGGTGGCCCCCGGGCTGCATCAACCTCAGGGAGCCCAGAGCTCAGTGTCTAGCCTCATCGCAACGCCTCCCCTCGGGAGTGCCGCGCGAGGGGGCTGGGCACGGGGGCTGCTCCTGGGTCACGCCCATACGCAGGCCACCCAGCCAGGCCCCCCGGGCCTGGTTCGTCGCGCATCTCTCCCCGAGTGGAGCCAAGGTACGAAGGCCGTTTGAGCGTCAAGGGGGACTCCTGAGCATCGCAACTCAGGAGCCTAACTGGTCACGTAGCCCCTCACTCCTTAGTTCCGAAAGGCTAACGGTGGTTGAGGTATGCGCGGGGCCGGGCTCTGCAGACGTAGAACGGTAGATCTACCCGCATCTCACCTCCCTAAGGAGTCATCCCCACATCTCACCTCCCTACTTGCTATTCGAGCGCCAAGGGGGACTCCTGAGCATCGCGACTCAGGAGCCTAACTTGTCACGTAGCCCCTCACTCCTTGGTCCCGTCCTGGTTTCCGGTCGGGGCTAACGGCGGCTGAGGTATGCGCGGGGCCGGGCTCTGCCGGCGTAGAACATAAGCAAGTAGGAAGGAAAAGCGCAAATTTCAAGGAATTCAAAAGCAAATATTACAGTCCATACTGTTGTCACAACACCAAATGCAAGTTTTAACGCCTCCCCGAGGCATGGTACATGTGCAGGAATTAAAAGCAGGACAGGAGCTCGACGGAGTCACTTGCCGACGGTGGAGCTGCGCGGAGCGGGTTCGCCTCGTGGAGCTGCAGGGCCGGCAGCGCCCCGCTTCGGCTTGGTGCTGAAGGCCCGGAACTTCCCCAGCAGAGCCTCCGCGCGACCCTTCATAGCCTCAGCAGCGGCAGCGGCAAGCTCGCCGCTCGCTGGCTCTAGCAGGCTGTCGAGGTCGACGTTGGGGTCGCGAAGATAGATGTGGGTAAGGACCCGCGTCAGCGCTGCAGAAGACAAGTGTCACGCCCAAGATGCGACTCTATCCTAAAGGAACTCGAGGGTCCCACCAAGGATAGAAGCGCATCTTGAAGACGCTTTTGCAAGGTGGATATCATTACATCAACATTACATAATAGATGGGGATACATACAAGAGGCATACAATGCCACATGAATACAACGTCATCTTATAAAAGAGCACCATCCGACTATGGATGAAACACAAACAGAAACTCAAACGACATCCACCTTGCTAGCCCAGGCTGCCGACCTGGAACCTATCCCCTGATCGAAGAAGAAGCAGAAGAAGAACTCCAAACAAGCAGACATCGCTCTCGCGTCATGATCATCGCATAACCTGTACCTGCAACTATTGTTGTAGTAATCTGTGAGCCACGAGGACTCAGCAATCCCATTACCATGGGTATCAAGACTAGCAAAGCTTAATGGGAAAGGAAGGGGTAAGGTGGTGAGGTTGCAGCAGTGGCTAAGCAAGTATGGTGGCTAACATACGCAAATGAGAGCGAGAAGAGAAGCAAAGGAACGGTCGTCAACTAGTAATGATCAAGAGGTGATCCTGAACTCCTACTTACGTCAAACATAACCCAAAGACCGTGTTCACTTCCCGGACTCCGCCGAGAAGAGACCATCACGGCTACACACACGGTTGATGCGTTTTAATTCGGATCTGGTGTCAAGTTATCTACAACCGGACATTAACAAATTCCCATCTGCCACATAACCGCAGGCACGGCTCTCGAAAGTTTATACCCTGCAGGGGTGTCCCAACTTAGCCCATGATAAGCTCTCGCGATCAACGAAGGATATACCTTCTCCCAGGAAGACCCGACCAGTCTCAGAATCCCGGTTTACAAGACATCTCGACAATGGTAAAACAAGACCAGCAAGACCGCCCGATGCGCCGACATCCCGATAGGAGCTGCACATATCTCGTTCTCAGGGCAACACCGGATGAGCACTCTGTACAACTAAAACCAGACCTCAAGTTTCCCTGAGGGGGCGCTGCAAAGGACTCTAGTTCGGACCAACACTTAGACAAGCATTGGCCCGGGGGGGCTAAAATAAAGATGACCCTCGGGTTGGCCGACCCAAGGGAAAGGTATAGGTGGTGGTGAGGCAAATGGTAAAACCAAGGTTGGGCCTTGCTGGACGAGTTTTATTCAAAGCGAACTGTCAAGGGGGTCCCATAAATCACCCGACCGCGTAAGGAACGCAAAATCCGGGAACATAACACCGGTATGACGGAAACTAGGGCGGCAAGAGTGGAACAAAACACCAGGCATAAGGCCGAGCCTTCCACCCTTTACCAAATATATAGATGCATTAATAATATAAGAGATATTGTGATATCCCAACATAACCCTGTCCACCATGGAGCAATCTTCAACTTCACCTGCAACTAACAATGCTATAAGAGGGGTTGAGCAAAGCGGTAACATAGCCAAGCAATGGTTTGCTAGGAAGGGTGTCAAAGGTTAGAGGTTCATGGCAATTTGGGAGGCTTGAAGAGCAAATGATAGGTAACGCAGCATAGCGATAGAACGAAGCAACTAGCATAGCAATGATAGTAGTGAGATCCAGGGTAGCGGTCATCTTGCCTGAAATCCCGCAAGGAAGAAGAACGAGTCCATGAAGAAGATGAAGCCACGACGACGAACCAAGCGTAGACGAACGAATCCTCACGATCGCAACAAAACCGGAACTAAGAAGCAACACCGGAAAGAAACAAACAACATGGTAAATGCACAAGCATAAACATGGCATGATGCTCAAAGAAGTATGGTGCATGTCCGGTTTAATGAGGCATGGCATGGCAATTTGCAACAAACAATACTACAAGTTAAGTGGAGCTCAATATGCAACGACTTGCATATTGACGAAATACCACATCAATTATTTAGTTCTATCCCGTATAAGCTACCAAACAATATTAAATGTTGTTAAACATGGCAAGAGGTGGAGCATATGAAAACTAACTATCTAGGCAAGTTTAAATGAGGCCGGAACAACAAACAACAATTCCGGAAAATCCCCATATGCATATTTAGAATTTGGTACTGTTCTGCCCTATACACAATTTTAGAGTTGGTAAACATGCAAAGTAATCTCACCATGTTAATCTATGCATTTTTCCACCCCATTTACATATAAAGTTTATTAAATTTGGAGCTACGGTTAATTAGTTATGAAATAAATCATTTTAACATGGCATTTGAGCAAATTTGAACAAACAGCAAGTTAAACATTTTTAACATGGATGAAAGTGGCGAATTATTAATCTACACAAAATTCTAAGCATTTTAAATGTTTGAATCATTTTAATCCAATGCACCATTTATTAGTTATTATATGCATGAACATGGAGGGGTTTTCTGCAAATCTGTAATACACTGGATAATGTTAAATTCGCAGCAGCAAAAAAAACACACACATCAGGCCGAAACTTGCTGGGCCAAACATGCACAAGAGAGGGGCTGTTGGGGGCTGCTCACCCATGGGCTGGGGCCCGATTGGAAGCAGAGGGAGGCATGGCACTGGCTGGGCCGGTTGGGCCGGTCGACGCCAAAAAGAACAGATCGAGGCCGACGCGTCTCGTGAAGCAGGGGATCGAGCGGGCTGGAGGTCAACGCACGGGCGAGGGAACTGTCGCTGGTCGTCGTCCTTCTCGTTCGAAGCAGGGGAAGCAGGGCAACTGCATGGATCCGAGTCGAGGAGGCTGCAGCGGGCTCTGGCAAGGCAGGGACGAGCAGCTCCGGTCGGTTGGCGCCGGAACCGGCCGGTGGCGGGGCTCCTGCGAGCATGAAGGGAGAGATGAGGAGGGTTTACGAGAGAGAGAGAGAGGGAGAAGCCGAGGAGCAGCAAATAGAGGGAGGAAGGAGAGAGGCGTCGGGATAGGACCTGCGGGTCGGGGCAGTGACTGCCGGAGATGTGGGAGCTGCTGCTGGTTCGATGTACCCGGCGACTGGTCGCGGGCGTGGCCGAAGGGGAGGCTGCAGGGGGCGGAGGATGATGGCGGCTCGATGGGGTTGCGAAGGGAGGAGGCTGCAGGGCCGAGGAGGTGGCTTGGCGAGGCGGGTTCCGCGCGGGAACGACGGAGTCAATGAGCATCGGCGAGCGGGACTTGGCGAAAGGCGGCGCGACGAGGGACTTGGCGCGGTCGAGGACGAAAACCTCAGGTCAGGGGGAGCTCGGGCGCAGGGAAGGCGTCCTGGCGGTTGCTGCTGCTCCTGCAGAAACTCGCGAAAGAGAGAGGTGAGGCACGGGGATGAGAAAGAAGAACCAGGAGGGGGCGCGATGGGGCGACCTGGCTGGAGCTCATCGGCGTCGGCTCGCCGGCCGGCGTGGCGGGGCGGACGGGGTTGCCTCGATCCAGATCGGGGCTGCTGGCGATCCGCGGGCGAGGTGGGTCGAGGGGGGGCTGGTGGGGTTTCGCTGCAGAGACAAGGAGAAGGTGATGGCTTGCTGGAATCTGGTGGCGGCGGAAATCAAGGGAGCTGGTCGGAGCGATCCGGTTGGCGGGGATTTTGGATCGGGAGGATCCCGAGGGAGACATGAGAGGGGTGGTTGGCTAGCGGCGGCGCGATGGGAACGGATGGATTGGACAGGTAGGGGCTAGGGTTAGGTTGTTTATATAGGTAAGGGATTAGTTTAGGGTCTATCGGATCCCTCCGATTGTAATCGGACAGTTCGAAATAAATAGGCTAGGGAGTCCAAATAATAAAACGGAGATGTTTTATAGATGTTAGGGGATGAACTGAATCCAACAGTGATGACTGCCCGGGTCAGGTTCGGGACAGCTTTCGGACGCGCTTGAGGGTTTTGGGTAATGTGCAAAGAGGGTCAAACGGTCGGGCAACAACAGAATGGTCGGTCTGAGGAAGGTCAACAGAGGCGAGGAAGAAGCGGCAACTAACAAGTGGATGCACGTTTTATGAAAACATGCAGATGCAATGCGCATGATGCTATGAGATGAAATGCAAGACATGAACAAAATGCAAAACAAAAGACAAAACCCAACCACGAAGGAAATATCATCACGCATCTCCGGAAAAGGCAAGAGTTGGAGTTACGAATATGGAAAGTTGTATCCGGGGCGTTACAACACTCCACCACTACGAGAGGATCTCGTCCCGAGATCTAGGATGGCACCGGAGGGAAAAGGAAGAGGAAGATAAGAGGTAAAACTAAGTTGCTTCTTTGACAAACGAGTGAAACCAACAAACCTTGAGAGGTAGAAATCTTGAAGAAATGCCACGACGGAGACGAAGGAATTGAAACACTCCGTTAGCAAAGAGAAACAAGGTATACGACGAGAACCAAGAGGTTTAGTGATAAGATAGATATTGAAACCACTCCGGTTAAAACTAGATAGAGAAGGAATAAGATTGATATAATTTGGGCAGCACTCTGACTGAAAGAAGAAGGAAAACTTGATAAGATGAAAAGAACTTGAAGATATGACACAACACTCCGGTTAAATGGATAAGCATGAAAAGAACACGATCCTCACAATACGAGATGATGAGTGAAGAGAGCAACATCACCATGCCTCCGGAAGAAAGAATAGAAGATAGATCATTGGGATAAAAGAATGGAGAAGAAAATGCCAACTTCTTCCACAAATGAGCTTGGAAAGCACCCTTCCAAGAAGGTTATAACGGAGTTGTTGCAAAACCAACAACGAAAAGAATAAGCTTGTAGTGGGCTTATGGAAAACATCTCAAGACTATGAGGTGACAACCAGCCACTAATGGAAACAATTGATTTGATTGAGAGCACCAAAGAGATGAAAAACTTCTTCACCGAGAGGATAGGAGAAAACTCGGATCATTGATAGCACCATAATTAGCAATATTCCTTAGGGAAGGCTTTAGGTGAAATCTTTACCAAGATAACTCCAATGGAGGGATTAATGGATATAGAGTACCTCATTCTTGACAACATGTGACTCATGAAACATGAAGGAAATTGTCAAGAGTGACATAACACCACCTCAAAAGATAAGGTAGAAAGAATTGCACTTCGAAATGCAAGATGAAGAATACTTGATCTCCTCAAAACAAAACAAGTGTTGAGCACCATGTTTAATTTAGAGTATAGCTTGGCGGGTCATAACATGAAGAGAAATCTTAAAGAACAATTGAAGAATGAAAAGAATCCTTCACGAACCACCATGTTGAGCCTCCATGAAGAACTCCGGTAATAAAAGGATGATAAAAAGAAAGAGAAGTTGAAAACACAAGGTGAAGCCTTGCAATGAATTAGATGAAGCTTCGCGACGAGATAATTGAGAGAGCTTGGAACTCCGAAAAGAAAAGATGAAACACTAGAACCGAGAAATGTGACATGATGACCAACTCCGGAAAGAAAGATGAATCACTTGTAATCAAGAATCTATTCATCATGAATAATCTCCGGAAGAAAAGAATTGAATCACCTCGAGGAAATAAGAATAAGATTTATTGTATGCTTATCCTTCACCAATTTAAATTGATGACAAGAAACGGATTTGGCATACTACTTATTCTTCTTGAGGGATTGAAAAGAGATATAGCGCCAACTTGAAGAAGTTATTGATGGGACCACCGGTGGGATTTGGAAACAACGAATAATTGATATGATAACGAAGGAAGTGAAATCTTGAACGAACCACCATAAGAATTGAAAATGAAAGTAGCAAAGGCACAATTCACCGGAAAGAATTTGAAAACGAATGAAGATACTTGAAGGGATTTAGATACATGAGAACGAAGAGAACATGAACTGAATAAAGGATATTTGAACGATTCACCGGTAAGATTTGGATAACGATAGCTACACGCTGAGAATGAAGAATTATGACCTGATGGCCTTCCGAGGAAAGAAATGGAAACAACTGAAGAAATGCTCCGGATGGCAAGAAAAGAATTGTCATAATCAAAAACACTTATGAGAGGATGGCATCAAACTTGGACTACGCATCTTTGGAAGAACGGGTAAGGATTTAAGAGGAACTCTTCTTCAGTCTTCAAAATTCGAGAATGACGACGAGAAACACCACCATGAATTGTTGAGACACTCCGAAAGGATTAAAAGAAAAAGGTTGAGTCAAAGATGAAAATAATTTGAAAGCGACCTTGGAGAAGGCATGTGACTGATGGAATCCATTCTTACATCACACTCTGAAAAGAATTTGAGAATCGCTCCTGATAATTCGAAGAGTCAAGTAAGATCCTGGGAAAAGACCTGTGGGTTAGGGCCCACTCAAAAGAAAACACCGTTGAAAATGATGTAAAAGAGAGATTGCACCGGTTGAATTAAATGGCTTGAATGAGATAACAATCTCCAAATAGCTTGAACGGATAGAGAATGGAAACACAAGTCTTGTGTGATATCTTCAACACTCCGGATATGAACTGGGAGAGGTGAATAAATAAGAGAGCCTTGGATAAGAAATTCACATGGGAAGACATGTGAAACAAAAGGAAGAGATATGATCAACACCGAAAGCTTAAATTAAATCCACCGGAGAAGAAAAATAACGAAGAATGATGAACTCAAAGCTCCGTTAGTATCTTCACGAGGGCTCACCGGATAAGAACATTGACGGAAAAGGGTGAAGTGACTTCACATGAATAAATGGATACTTGATTAAAATAAATGAGTCCTTGAAGAAAAGGGTGGGAGGGTGGGGAAAAAACAAAGACAACTTGGGATGAACGAAACAAACACTGTTGAGAAAACTTAGAATTGATCTTGCGGATGGGGAGAATGATGGGATCATCTCGAAGAGAAGCGCACCGGTTGGAAAAGAATTAACATGACAACCTCAATGATCAAAAGGATTAGTATTCACATAGCAATATGAGAACACCGTTTAGGAAAGGTATGGATTCAACATTTGACTTCGAAGCAACTCAAATACCACAAATAAAACAAAACAAAAGATTTGGCTTGCAGAATAAGCCGGAACAAATACATATGATAGAGATTTACCCAATCCCATATCATGCATCTGTCGGAAAGATATTCTAGGAGCTACTTGAATTCCCACCTATAAACTCCCGAAACTTTCTGGTTATGCAATCTGGTGTTGGGGATACAGGGGAAGCAATATATCTCACCCAAACTAACAATCCCTACATCCAGCTGTATCCATCCGTCAACACATAACCAAGAAACCTTCGGAAATCGTGTACCTCAACCTTCGAAAAGCATCCGTTATACGAGCTATGGCAATACTCCCGAACTCCCCAGTACTGGGTGGCGTCGAGGTTATCTCACCAACAACTGCATAAAAGAGATTTTTGATGTCGGCAAAACTCAGGTATTCCAGAATTGCAACGATAAAATTATGACGACAACACCTCGGAGCTCAACTCCCCGGGACACTGCCACAACCCCTAAATGTCAGGAGGCACCAAGAACAATGTTCTCGTCATAAGAATATCAGAACGATCCCAAGATACCCGCGTGATCCTAATTTTTTTTAGTGAAATTTGAGGAGAGGAAAGACAAAACATCTAGGTCAGGAGACCTCACCAAAGCGACGAAGGGACTGAGGAGTAAAAAGAATCCTACTCTCCGATATATATAATCCTAAGACTCAAAATAGTTTTCTTCTAGACTCAACAACGACCAACAATCAAGGGGGCTCCTATGGTCGGTCGAGGCTCTGATTACCAACTTGTCACGCCCAAGATGCGACCCTATCCTAAAGGAACTCGAAGGTCCCACCAAGGATAGAAGCGCATCTTGAAGACGCTTTTGCAAGGTGGATATCATTACATCAACATTACATAATAGATGGGGATACATACAAGAGGCATACAATGCCACATGAATACAACGTCATCTTACAAAAGAGCACCATCCGACTACGGATGAAACACAAACAGAAACTCAAACGACATCCACCCTGCTAGCCCAGGCTGCCGACCTGGAACCTATCCCCTGATCGAAGAAGAAGCAGAAGAAGAACTCCAAACAAGCAGACATCGCTATCGCGTCATGATCATCGCATAACCTGTACCTGCAACTATTGTTGTAGTAATCTGTGAGCCACGAGGACTCAGCAATCCCATTACCATGGGTATCAAGACTAGCAAAGCTTAATGGGAAAGGAAGGGGTAAGGTGGTGAGGTTGCAGCAGCGGCTAAGCAAGTATGGTGGCTAACATACGCAAATGAGAGCGAGAAGAGAAGCAAAGGAACGATCGTCAACTAGTAATGATCAAGAGGTGATCCTGAACTCCTACTTACGTCAAACATAACCCAAAGACCGTGTTCACTTCCCGGACTCCGCCGAGAAGAGACCATCACGGCTACACACACGGTTGATGCGTTTTAATTCGGATCTGGTGTCAAGTTATCTACAACCGGACATTAACAAATTCCCATCTGCCACATAACCACGGGCATGGCTCTCGAAAGTTTATACCCTGCAGGGGTATCCCAACTTAGCCCATGATAAGCTCTCGCGATCAACGAAGGATATACCTTCTCCCAGGAAGACCCGATCAGTCTCAGAATCCCGGTTTACAAGACATCTTGACAATGGTAAAACAAGACCAGCAAGACCGCCCGATGCGCCGACATCCCGATAGGAGCTGCACATATCTCGTTCTCAGGGCAACACCGGATGAGCACTCCGTACAACTAAAACCAGACCTCAAGTTTCCCTGAGGGGGCGCTGCAAAGGACTCTAGTTTGGACCAACACTTAGACAAGCATTGGCCCGGGGGGGGGGCTAAAATAAAGATGACCCTCGGGTTGGCCGACCCAAGGGAAAGGTATAGGTGGTGGTGAGGCAAATGGTAAAACCAAGGTTGGGCCTTGCTGGACGAGTTTTATTCAAAGCGAACTGTCAAGGGGGTCCCATAAATCACCCGACCGCGTAAGGAACGCAAAATCCGGGAACATAACACCGGTATGACGGAAACTAGCGCGGCAAGAGTGGAACAAAACACCAGGCATAAGGCCGAGCCTTCCACCCTTTACCAAATATATAGATGCATTAATAATATAAGAGATATTGTGATATCCCAACATAACCCTGTCCACCATGGAGCAATCTTCAACTTCACCTGCAACTAACAATGCTATAAGAGGGGTTGAGCAAAGCGGTAACATAGCCAAGCAATGGTTTGCTAGGAAGGGTGTCAAAGGTTAGAGGTTCATGGCAATTTGGGAGGCTTGAAGAGCAAATGATAGGTAACGCAGCATAGCGATAGAACGAAGCAACTAGCATAGCAATGATAGTAGTGAGATCCAGGGTAGCGGTCATCTTGCCTGAAATCCCGCAAGGAAGAAGAACGAGTCCATGAAGAAGATGAAGCCACGACGACGAACCAAGCGTAGACGAACGAATCCTCACAATCGCAACAAAACCGGAACTAAGAAGCAACACCGGAAAGAAACAAATAACATGGTAAATGCACAAGCATAAACATGGCATGATGCTCAAAGAAGTATGGCGCATGTCCGGTTTAATGAGGCATGGCATGGCAATTTGCAACAAACAATACTACAAGTTAAGTGGAGCTCAATATGCAACGAGTTGCATATTGACAAAACACCACATCAATTATTTAGTTCTATCCCGTATAAGCTACTAAACAATATTAAATGTTGTTAAACATGGCAAGAGGTGGAGCATAAGAAAACTAACTATCTAGGCAAGTTTAAATGAGGCCGGAACAACAAACAACAATTCCGGAAAATCCCCATATGCATATTTAGAATTTGGTACTGTTCTGCCCTATACACAATTTTAGAGTTGGTAATCATGCAAAGTAATCTCACCATGTTAATCTATGCATTTTTCCACCCCATTTACATATAAAGTTTATTAAATTTGGAGCTACGGTTAATTAGTTATGAAATAAATCATTTTAACATGGCATTTGAGCAAATTTGAACAAACAGCAAGTTAAACATTTTTAACATGGATGAAAGTGGCGAATTATTAATCTACACAAAATTCTAAGCATTTTACATGCTTGAATCATTTTAATCCAATGCACCGTTTTATTAGTTATTATATGCATGAACATGGAGGGGTTTTCTGCAAATCTGTAATACACTGGATAATGTTAAATTCGCAGCAGCAAAAAAAACACACACATCAGGCCGAAACTTGCTGGGCCAAACATGCACAAGAGAGGGGCTGTTGGGGGCTGCTCACCCATGGGCTGGGGCCCGATTGGAAGCAGAGGGAGGCATGGCACTGGCTGGGCCGGTTGGACCGGTCGACGCCAAAAAGAACAGATCGAGGCCGACGCGTCTCGTGAAGCAGGGGATCGAGCGGGCTGGAGGTCAACGCACGGGCGAGGGAACTGTCGCTGGTCGTCGTCCTTCTCGTTCGAAGCAGGGGAAGCAGGGCAACTGCATGGATCCGTGTCGAGGAGGCTGCAGCGGGCTCTGGCAAGGCAGGGACGAGCAGCTCCGGTCGGTTGGTGCCGGAACCGGCCGGTGGCGGGGCTCCTGTGAGCGTGAAGGGAGAGATGAGGAGGGGTTACGAGAGAGAGAGAGAGAGAGAGAGAGAGAGAGAGAGGGAGAAGCCGAGGAGCAGCAAGCAGAGGGAGGAAGGAGAGAGGCGTCGGGATAGGACCTGCGGGTCGGGGCAGTGACTGCCGGAGATGTGGGAGCTGCTGCTGGTTCGATGTACCCGGCGACTGGTCGCGGGCGTGGCCGAAGGGGAGGCTGCAGGGGGCGGAGGACGATGGCGGCTCGATGGGGTTGCGAAGGGAGGAGGCTGCAGGGCCGAGGAGGTGGCTTGGCGAGGCGGGTTCCGCGCGGGAATGATGGAGTCAACGAGCATCGGCGAGCGGGACTTGGCGAAAGGCGGCGCGACGAGGGACTTGGCGCGGTCGAGGACGAAAACCTCAGGTCAGGGGGAGCTCGGGCGCAGGGAAGGCGTCCTGGCGGTTGCTACTGCTCCTGCAGAAACTCGCGAAAGAGAGAGGTGAGGCACGGGGATGAGAAAGGAGAACCAGGAGGGGGCGCGACGGGGCGACCTGGCTGGAGCTCGTCGGCGTTGGCTCTCCGGCCGGCGTGGCGGGGCGGACAGGGTTGCCTCGATCCAGATCAGGGCTGCTGGCGATCCGTGGGCGAGGTGGGTCGAGGGGGGGACTGGTGGGGTTTCGCTGCAGAGACAAGGAGAAGGTGATGGCTTGCTGGAATCTGGTGGCGGCGGAAATCAAGGGAGCTGGTCGGAGCGATCCGGTTGGCGGGGATTTTGGATCGGGAGGATCCCGAGGGAGACATGAGAGGGGTGGTTGGCTAGCGGCGGCGCGATGGGAATGGATGGATTGGACAGGTAGGGGCTAGGGTTAGGTTGTTTATATAGGTAAGGGATTAGTTTAGGGGCTATCGGATCCCTCCGATCGTGATCGGACGGTTCGAAATAAATAGGCTAGGGAGTCCAAATAATAAAACCGAGATGTTTTATAGATGTTAGGGGATGAACTGAATCCAACGGTGATGACTGCCCGAGTCGGGTTCGGGACAGCTTTCGGACGCGCGCGAGGGTTTTGGGTAATGTGCAAAGAGGGTCAAACGGTCGGGCAACAATAGAATGGTCGGTCTGAGGAAGGTCAACAGAGGCGAGGAAGAAGCGGCAACTAACAAATGGATGCACGTTTTATGAAAACATGCAGATGCAATGCGCATGATGCTATGAGATGAAATGCAAGACATGAACAAAATGCAAAACAAAAGACAAAACCCAACCACGAAGGAAATATCATAACGCATCTCCGGAAAAGACAAGAGTTGGAGTTACGAATATGGAAAGTTGTATCCGGGGCGTTACAACAAGGCACGCGCCTCGGCCTCAGCCGTAGGGCCAAGGCCAAGGGTGACATCTTCAAGAGCACGAACCAGGAAGGGAAGCAGCTTGGCGGGGCCGTCTCGGCGCCGGCCAGCGGGCTCTCCAGGCCACTGTCATAAAGCGTCTTCAGCAAGGTGCGAGCCTTCTCCTCCATCTCCGTGAAGGCCACGCGATCCTCGGCAAGAACCCGTGCCTTGCCGTCTAGCTCGACCTTCCTCGCCTCCAGCTCTTGCTCCAGCGTGCCTAGGGGGTCGCGACGTTTCTTGAGCTTGGCATCCCGATCTTTGACGGCCGCCTCGCGAGCCTTCGTGCCTTCCTCCTGCTCTTGGCGAAGGCGGTCTCCTCAGCGAGCTGGTCCCGCAGGCCCTGCAGCTCGCTCTCCAGCGCCTTGCAGCGACCTCGGACATTAGCCACCTCCCCCAAGGCGGCATCACGAGCAGCCTTCTCCCCAAGGACGGCCTGCTTCTCCTCGTCGCAAGCCGTCAAGGCTTGGACCAGCGCCGCCCGAATCGAATCGTCAGAGCGAATCCAGCCAGAAGCCAGCTCCAAGCGCCCGGCCACTAAACGAGGGTCGGCGCCCAGAAGATCCTGCCGCAGACGGTCCAGTTCGGCAGCAGCACGATCCAAAACAGTAGGAGGAGTCGGGCAAATAGCAGTCGGTGGAGTAGGAGGAGAAGACGGCAGCGTGACCACAATATCCTGAGGTGGAGCCTGCTGCGCCCCAACAGCTGTGGTGGCGGCATCAGGCAAGGGCACCTCAGGAGTCGCTTGGACCGTGGGGGCTGAGCTCGCCCCAGCCGGCTCAGCCAGGCCTTGCGAGGACGCCCGGGCAGGAGAGGCCCGTGCGTCACGGTCACCTTGTTCCGCGGGCAGAGGCGCTGCTCCGGATGGAACCTCAGGAGCTCCCTTCGGCTTCTTTGCCGCGGGCGCCAGCCTAGCCGGGAGAAACGAACGTCAAGCCTAAGCAACAGAACAAGAAATAAGACAGGAATCAAGCACTTACAGGTCGTCACTCGCGAGCTCGAGCAGCCTCCGGCCGTACTTGAAGCCCGAGAGCCGGCTGCAAGGATCAGCCTCAAGGAGATCGGGAGCAGGAGGCGCGTCCGCGGATCGCTTCGGGGCCGGAGCAGACCCACGGGGGATCAGCCCGGTCCTGTCCTTCTTCGGGATCGGGGGCAGGCTCCCGCCGCCCTGCTCATCATCATCCTCGTCGTCATCACTCAGGGAGAGGCGGAGAGCACGGGACCTGCACCGAGGGGGGGGGAGCCCTCGACTCTCCATCGGTCGCCTCGGAGTCAGGCCCTTTTTCCTGCTCCCCTTCTTCCTTCTCTTCACTGGAGTCGCCGGAGGACACGTCCACCGGGTCCTCGGGAGCCTCCGCGGGCACGGGCCCGTCCCCGTTGAAGACGGGCATGGACTCTACTACCTGCTCCCAGTTCTCGCGGAGGAACAGGGGCGTAGGAGCGCCCTCCAACCTCGCCACATTGCCCCCGACCAAAGACTGGAGAACCGCAGCCAGATCCTCGTCGGCCAAGACCACGGGGCTCGGGTGGGGCCTCCACATCGGAAGTGGGTACTGACGAAGCGGAGCCAGCTGGTGCTCCAAGAATTCCCTCAGCAGCGATGCGCCAGTCAGCTTTGCCGCCGCCATGCTGGCTGGCCTCAGATCCCGTCCATCTTGTCCAACACCAGCCTCGCGCGGGGGTCCATGAGCTCCACTCGGGACCAGTCGTCAGAGCTTGCGGGGTGCCCCGTGGGTAAGACCAGACGAGGGTGGATGCGCCCAGCGTCTACCAAGACCCACTTGCTCCTGAAGCCCTCAATCCTCTTCCCGGGGTTCGAAATGACGATGGAGCTACCATACGCGACGAAGCTCGCGCACGCAGAGACGGGACCACGAGAGGTCCGGAGGGAGAAGTAGTGGCGCAGCAAGGCCACTGAGGGCTTCACCCCTACGTGAGCCTCGCAATAGTAGGCGAAGATTGCCAGAAGAAGGACAGAGTTGGGGTGGAGATGCAGAGCTTGTAGCTTGTAATGGCGGAGGACAGCGAAGAAGAACTCAGAAAAGGGAGGCACCAGACCGGCAACAATGGTGCTCACAAAGAGCGGATAGAAGGTGCTCCCTTGGCCCTCAGGAAGGGCAGAGCCGGCCTTGAACACCTTCGCCCCGTCGATGCCCTGCGCCGCCGCCATCTGGCGCACCCGGGCAAGGCTCGCCTCCGACATGTTCGGCGAATCCAAGGAGGACGAATACCAAGCTCCGGCCGGGGCCTGGCGAGGCGCCATGTCTTGCTAGGGCGCGCGGACGGAGCAGATCTGAAGATTTCGGAGGTAGGAAGGAGAGGCACAAGAAAGGGGATCTGAGCAGCAACCGGAGAAAGCAAAAGAGGCAAAGCCTAGACAGATGCCGCTCCTTTATCAACTCGCGCGGTTACTGAGGCGCCCGCATCCAATCAACTGCCACGCGGCGCCCAAGGCCGCAGGCTGTTAGGTCCCGCGGCGCTTCGCACTTGCCCTTTCGCCTCTCTGCTCGGCCAAGTCCAGGCGCGCCTTGGGCCCGGGGGCTACTGTCGGCGTTCTGGGAACGGGGGTCCCCAGACTTGCCTACCTGCGGCTTGCGGCGTGGCTCAAAGGGGGGCCCAGCACGGCCCATCTTCATCAACACAAGCTCAAGACCCTCGCGAGGAGCCAAGCCTCGTGTGGCGGACGACAAGGAGCTTCCTCAGGCATGGCCTCATCAGGCTGGCTCACGAGGAGGCGGAGAGATCAAGGCGGGGTACCTCACGAGGTGCCCATGACGCAAGCCATGTCGACCAAGGGCGCCAGGCGGGTGCCAGCCCGCGCAGTGTCCTCCTTTCCTCTTTGGTGCAAAGGGAGCAAGCGCAGGTGAGAGCATCAAGCAAAGGCATCCATTTCAGTGCAACAAGACCAAGACCAGCCCAACGGCAGGGAGGAAGTCATTGTGGAGCCCAAGCAGGCGTCACCATCAGAGCCTTTGATAGGCGAGGACCAACTTTAGTCAGGATAAGTGTACCCGATGTTCCCCTTCAAAATGGCCAATTGTTGGCGCCCTTCCCGCTCAATATTTGGGAAGAGGCCCAGGGCCTTTGCCTATGAATAGGACTAGCCACCCCCAGTGTAGAGGCATGTGGCATCTATCTGGAATAGACAGAATCCTCACCAAGTAACCAGTAGAGAGAGAGCGACTGAACTCCCCCTAGTAGTTCATCGCACCAGCCAAGAACAGACCCTTGCGAGGTTGTTCTTCCTTGTATTGTTCATCATCAGCCCAAGAGGCAATCCACCACACCACACACTGGAGTAGGGTATTACACCACAATGGTGGCCCGAACCAGTATAAACCTTGTGTCTCTTGTGTTGTTCCTTTCGTAGTTTAGATCCTAGCGAGGTGGCGAGGAGCAGGTAGGTAGAGGGTGAAATCTCCGCGCGCACCCCAGTGTTCGAACCTCAAGGGTCTGCCAGAACCCAAAATCCGACATTTCTTCGTCCCTGTCACCATTGATCCGAGATCCGTAGCTCGGGCCCCCCTACCCCGAGGTCTGCCGGTTTTACCAACGACACCGGTGGGACCTGATCTATTTCTTTAGGAAGGTTTTCCCAGGCATGCGGACGACTAGTCATGCGCCTGATTTCACCTCCCGGTGACAAGTCTCAGTTTGCAAGAGCAATTCCACACCATTGACCAATACTTAGTACCACTTAGCAGCAAACTAGTATGATTGGTGATTGGGAGTTCAATTAGTCTACATAGTCTCTTGCCAACGGCCAACCTATAGGTTATACTAAAATCTATGTTAACTATGTTAATTCCCATATTCGATTTTCCATGCTATTTAATTTGAGAAACTTGCAAGAGATCCTGTATACATCAAGGTGAAACCGCATGCATATTGCATGCCACGATAACAAATAATGAAAGAATATGTATGCCAAAATAGAATCCCAATGGTATTCATTATTCTCGTTGGTAATTACTATAAGTAATGTTATTACAGTGCTAAGTATCAAAGATGCGCGTGTCGTCGAGTTATTAATATTGAACTCAACTTGAAAGACACATTTGCCAAAAATTCAATTTATAATATATAACTTTTATAAATATATTCACCAAATCATATACTAGAAACCATTATCAAGATATTTATTAGATTGTATGCTTTTGAGATATCTATCACAAGATTTAAGTATATTAGAAAACAACAAAAACCACATACACACAAATATATCTCAAAAGAGCCACCCAAGTGAACCAAGCTCATACCACCCAATCAGCATGCGCCCAGCTCCACCCAAGTGAGCCAAGCTCGTACCAATCAAAAGGATTGAGAGGTCGACTAGAGGAGGGGGTGTGGGTGAATAGGTGACTACAATTTTAAGCTTAACTTCTTGTTTAGGACAATGTGGATAAAGTAGTTATTCTAGATATGCAATTGAGTAAGAACAACCTATATGGCAAGAAAGCACAAAACATGGTATGCTAGGGAAAATACTAATTAGAAAGCCAACAAGCATACACAACAGGTAAGGGTATGTGAAAGAATTAATCACAAGTGAGTTGAGGATGCAGATTTCTCCCAAAGTCCACACTCTTTGGGGAGCGCTAATATCCGGTGGAGAGGTGTCGAAACCAAAGCTTCGAAGCACCACCAAAGTCTCACCTTATTCTCCCTTTGAGTTACCCTAGCAGATGAGCCTCAAATCACTCGGGGTTGATCTTGAAGGCAACCACCACACCTTTACAAACTTCCCAGAGCACACTACAAGTAAGGAAGATTCTAGTATTTGACTCCTAACTGCGTATAAACTCAATCTCCAAAAGTGACAAGTGTTGGTGAATAAATTGAGTGAGGAACACATATTGATATGGTCAAAGTGCAGATCGAGTCTTGCTCTCCCAATCCCCAAAGTATCACAAGTTTGCGTGGAAGGATTGAGACTATTGAGCAAAATGGTGTAGAAATTATTGGGAAAAGTAGCAGAAAACAAAAAAACCGCCCTACGAACACCTAGGAACAATACAAAGATGCATATCGGGTTTGGATCAACGATCCTTACTGACTCCGGAGCGCAGCGGAAGTAGACAAGTTAGTGTAGATTGTACTTTGAGTCCCTCAAACGTTGATGACGATCCTGCAAACCACCCTTGAGCGATCCCTCGAACTGAAGCCCAAAGCACGACCTCTCTACTTGGTTGCAAGCATGCAGTCTTCACGATCCGACAACGCTTCGTTGTCCAGAGCTAATCGTCACTAGAGAATTAGAGGGAGGAGATTAGAACCACATGGGGCTTATAATTATGAGGATTAGAAGTGGCTAGGGCTACCTCCAATTAGTCAACTAGGACCAACTAAAACTAGAACTAGATCAACTAGAGGAGGCTCCAAAATTTGTATCTACCATAGAGCAAAATCCCATAGTATATATAGGTTGGAGGGGAGAGGGAGGGCTGCCACCAAGGGGAAGGAGTCCCCCTTGGTGCACCATCTAAGGGGAGGAGGAGTCTGACTCCTCCCCTTCCCCAATCGGACCCCTTCCTTAGGGAAGGGAGGCACTTTCCCACTTGAGCCTTTTTGGCCCAAGTTGCCTTCCACCTCTTGGCCTTTTAAGGCCCGTTATTTAAATTAAATATAAAATGTTATAACATTTTCAAAGCATTATATATATAATTTAACATCCCAAAACGTTTTCCACTTAGATATAATTAATCGGTAATACCCGGTATTACCCGATATTCTCCGAAACCCTTTCAGTGACCTCAAAACGCTTCCGGAACCTCTCGGAACTATTCCGGATATTAATGAAACAATTCCAAATATATATTCTCATTACTCCCGTATCACTAACACTCATCAGATTGTGATTACCTTAAGCTTGTGACCCCGTAGGTTCGGTAAATCATAGACATGAACGAGACCCCTTCGTTCACTTGACATCCATATCGGTCCCTATAATTACACGAATGATATTTGAGTGAACCTTTGGTTATCATGTGATGTTACCTTTCCTTCGCGGTACTTTACAAAACCTGGTGTGCATCGGTATCCTTCTGAGTCATCACCATGCTCACTATACCGTTGCTCCCGTTACCGGTTTTGTTCTTCTTTCTCATTAACGTGTTTCGGCATCCCCGTGACGTAGTCACCTGTGTCTGGCCAGACGATGATGGATGCCTTCACACCGAGAGGGCCCTAAGAATATCTCTCCATTGTCAGAGGAGCAAATCCACCTCTCGTGCTATCCGGTCACTTGTCAAACTTTTCGGTGAGCCTAAAAGTTGTCGTTATGATCACCTTGTCATAGATGATATTTGAAAAACCCCAAAGTCCACCGTCTGGAAGGAAGTGACTGAGACATTCTCATGGTCTAAGGAACTAAAACATGCTAACACTCCGTGTTATAACAGATGATTTCAGACGATATAATCACAAAGTATAACAAACAAGTATTAGGTCGATTCAATATGATCGTTCTTCTAACGCCATACCCTTAGTGTTGTTTTAGGACAATCGTTACGCTTAACGATATCGTAAGATCCAGAAAACATGATCACCAACAACACTTGAGCCAGTCTTAGAGGCGAGACCGGGAACCTATTGTTTACCGTTTATCATTTCACACTTGTGATAACCCACAAGTATAGAGGATCGTAACAGTTTTCGAGGGTAGAGTATTCAACCCAAATTTATTGATTCGACACAAGAAGAGCCAAAGAATATTTGCAAGTATTAGAAGTTGAGTTGTCAATTCAAACACACCTGGAGAACTAAATATTTACAGCAGAATGATCAGTAGCACAATAGTATGATAGTCTGGTAGTGGTAACAACGATAACAACAATAACAGTAACAGTAGCGGTAATAGTTTTGTAGCAGTTGTGACAGTAGCAGCAATAACGGTACTAACTTAGCAAATACCAATATGTGAAAAGATCGTAGGCATTGGATCGGCCATGGATAATTATTTTGGATGACATTCACCAGGTAACAGTTATAACCTACGATGACATACAACTAGCTCCAATTCATCAATGTAATGTAGGCATCTATTGTTGAGGAACGTTGAATGGAAAATAAAAAATTCTACGCACACGCAAGATCTATCCATGGAGATGCATAGCTAAGTAGAGGGGGAGAGTGATAACCCACAAGTGTAGGGGATCGCAACAGCTTTCAAGGGTAGAGTATTCAACCCAAATTTATTGATTCGACACGAGGGGAGCCAAAGAATATTCTTAAGTATTAGCAGTTGAGTTGCCAATTCAACCACACCTGGATAACTTAGTATCTGTAGCAAAGTATTTAGTAGCAAAGTAGTATGATAATAAAGGTAGTAGTGGCAAAAGTAAAGATAATAGTTTTGTAGTAGTTGTAACAGTAGCAACGGAAAAGTAAATAAGCAAAGCACAGTATGTGAAAAGCTCGTAGGCATTGGATCAGTAATGGATAATTATGTCGGATGCGATTCCTCATGTAATAGCTATAACATAGGGTGACACAGAACTAGCTCCAGTTCATCAATGTAATGTAGGCATGTATTCCGAATATAGTCATACGTGCTTATGGAAAAGAACTTGTATGGCATCTTTTGTCCTACCCTCCCGTGGCAGCGGGGTCCTAGTGGAAACTAAGGGATATTAAGGCCTCCTTTTAATAGAGAACCGGAACAAAGCATTAGCACATAGTGAATACATGAATTCCTCAAACTATGGTCATCACCGAGAAGTATCCCGATTATTGTCACTTTGGGGTTGTCGGATCATAACACATAATAGGTGACTATAGACTTGCAAGATAGGATCAAGAACTCACATATATTCATGAAAACATAATAGGTTCAGATCTGAAATCATGGCACTCGGGCCCTAGTGACAAGCATTAAGCATAGCAAAGTCATAGCAACATCAATCTCAGAACATAGTGGATACTAGGGATCAAACCCTAACAAAACTAACTTGATTACATGGTAAATCTCATCCAACCCATCACCGTCCAGCAAGCCTACGATGGAATTACTCACGCACGGCGGTGAGCATCATGAAATTGGTGATGGAGGATGGTTGATGATGACGATGGCGATGAATCCCCCTCTCCGGAGCCCCGAACAGACTGCAGATCAGCCCTCCCGAGAGAGGTTAGGGCTTGGCAGCGGCTCTGTATCATAAAACGCAATGAAACTTTCTCTCTGATTTTTCTCTCTGTGAAACGGAATATATAGAGTTGGAGTTGAGGTCGGTGGAGCATCAAGGGGCCCACGAGATAGGGGGGCGTGCCCAGGGGGGAGGGCGCGCCCCCACCCTTGTGGACAGGGTGTGGGCCCCCTGGCCTTGATTCTTTCGCCAGTATTTTTTATATTTTCCAAAACTTATCTTTGTGGATTTTCAGGTCATTCCGAGAACTTCTGTTTTCTGCACAATAAACAACATCATGGCAGTTCTGCTGAAAACAGCGTCAGTCCGGGTTAGTTTTATTCAAATAATGCAAGTTAGAGTCCAAAACAAGGGCAAAAGTGTTTGAAAAAGTAGATACGTTGGAGACGTATCAACTCCCCCAAGCTTAAACCTTTGCTTGTCCTCAAGCAATTCAGTTGATAAACTGAAAGTGATAAAGAAGAACTTTTACAAACTCTGTTTGCTCTTGTTGTTGTAAATATGTAAAGCCAACATTCAAGTTTTCAGCAAGTATTATGAACTAACCATACTCACAATAACGCCTGGGTCTCACAATTACTCATATCAATGGCATAATTAGCTAGCAAGCAATAATAATAAAACTCGGATGGCAACACTTTCTCAAAACAATCATAATATGATATAACAAGATGGTATCTCGCTAGCCCTTTCTGAGACTGCAAAACATAAATATAGAGCACCTTTAAAAATCAAGGACTGACTAACATTGTAATTCATGGTAAAAGAGATCTAGTCAAGTCATACCCAATATAAACCAATAGTAATGAATGCAAATGACAATGTGCTCTCCAGCGGGTGCTTTTTAATAAGAAGGTGATGACTCAACACAAAAGTAAATAGATAGGCCCTTTGCAGAGGGAAGCAGGGATCTGTAGAGGTGCCAGAGCTCGATTTTAAAATAGAGATGAATAACATTTTGAGCGGCATACTTTCACTGTCAACGCAACAACTATGAGATGGCGATATCTTCCATACTACATGCATTATAGGAAGTTCCCAAACAAAATGGTAAAAGTTTATGCTCCCCCACCACCAACAAGCATCAATCCATGGCTTGCTCGAGACAACGAGTGCCTCCAACTAACAACAGCCCTGGGGGAGTTTTGTTTAATTAATTTGATTTGTTTTGATCTTTTTGGATCATGGGACTGGGCATCCCGGTTACTGGCCCTTTCTCGTGAATGAGGAGCGGAGTCCACTCCTCTTGAGAATAACCCACCTAGCATGGAAGATATAGGCATCCCTAGTTGGAACATGAGCTGCTCGAGCATACAAAACAGAATTTCATTTGAAGGTTTGGAGTTTGGCACATACAAATTTACTTGGAACGGTAGGTAGATACCGTATATAGGAAGGTATGGTGGACTCATATGGAACAACTTTGGGGTTTAAGGAGTTTGGATGCACAAGTAGTATTCCCACTTAGTATAGGTGAAGGCTAGCAAAAGACTGGGAAGCGACCAACTGAGAGAGCGACAACAGTCATAAACATGCATTAAAATTAATCCACACCAAGTACAAGCATGAGTAGGATATAATCTACCATGAACAAAATATCATGAAGGCTATGTTGATTTGTTTCAACTACATGCGTGAACATGTGCCAAGTCGAGTCACTCAATTCATTCAAAGGAGGATACCATCCCATCATACCACATCACAATTATTTTAATAGCATGTCGGCACGCAAGGTAAACCATTATAACTCATAGCTAATCAAGCATGGCACAAGCAACTATAATCTCTAAATGTCATTGCAAATATGTTTACTTTATAATAAGCTGAATCAGGAACGATGAACTCATCATATTTACAAAAACAAGAGAGGTCGAGTTCATACCAGCTTTTCTCATCTCAACCAGTCCATCATATATCGTCATTATTGCCTTTCACTTGCACGACCGAACGATGTGTATAATAATAATTGTGCACGTGTATTGGACTAAGCTAGAATCTGCAAGCATTCAACTCAAGAGAGAAGGCAAAGTAATATAGGCTCTAAATTAAATAAACAATCATGCATATGAGAGCCACTAAGCATTTTCAATATGGTCTTCTAATCTCGACCCCCAAAGGAAAGAAAAGAAACAAAAACTATTTACACGGGAAAGCTCCCAACGAGTAAAAGAAGAACGAGAAATCTTTTTGGGTTTTCACTTTAATTACTACTACAAGCATGGAAATTAAACTAACTAATTTTTTGGTTTTTCTTAAGGTTTATCAAACACACAAGAAGAAAGCTAGAAAAAGAAATTAAACTAGCATGGATAATACAATGAAAGAGTATGAGCACCGACGACTAAAATAGTGTGTGAACATGAATGTAAAGTCGGTGAGAAATACGTAGTCCCCCAAGCTTAGGCTTTTGGCCTAAGTTGGTCTAATG
Organism: Triticum aestivum; assembly: GCF_018294505.1. NCBI lineage: Eukaryota > Viridiplantae > Streptophyta > Magnoliopsida > Poales > Poaceae > Triticum > Triticum aestivum. The sequence continues at coordinate 461,160,096 of NC_057807.1, read as the reverse complement.
CCAAGGACCGCGGCTACTCTCCCCGGTGTACTGAGGAGTGTAATCAGGATACCACTGACTGGCGATCTCCTCCGGATCCCATGATCGATCCGTTCGTGGAAGAAGTCGGTGAGGCCTGCATTTTCAATCAAGGAACAAAAGTCTTCATAAATCCCGCTTCTCTCAAGAAATTATCACATGGCCATTCACACGGCCGTACTTCCGCTACGCGAGGAAGATTATACTTGCCCTTTTCCTTCTCTTTAGCTTGTTTTTCCTAGGAGCCTTGGCTAGAAGAGCCCCTCAAAAATCTCCTTAATATTTTCTGAAAATTTCTGAAATTTTAGTAACTTCAAAATAAAAGTGAATATGACTAAACAAGATTGGTAGCAACTACTCCTACAAGTGCCTAGAGCCTATATCATGCATTAGAATTACTTGGGACCTCATAAATTTAGCATGAAAGCTCAAGAACAGGGTCACCTATGCAGCAAAAATTTGCAATGAATAAAGCACTAGAACAAAAACTAATTGGATCAATGGAGGAGTCACATACCAAGCAACAATCTCCCAAAGCAATTTTGTGAATGGAGCTTTGAGCAAGGAGATCGAAAATCGCAGCAAGATGAGCTAGAACTCGTGCTTGAGCTGGATGGGGATTTTTTGGGAGGAAGAAGAAGTGTGTGGGTGCAGGAATAAGTGGAGGGGGGCCACCATGGGCCCATGAGATAGGGGGGCGTGCCCAGGGGGTGTGGGCGCGCCCTCCACCCTCGTGGCCAGGTGCTTGCCCCCCTACAGTGTTTTCAGTGCCTAAAATCGTCAAATATTCCATAAAAAATCATACTAAATTTGCAGGGCATTTGGAGCACTTCTATTTTCGGGATATTTTTTTATTGCACAGATAAATCAGAAAACAGACAGATAATACTATTTTTGCTTTATTTATTCTAAATAACAGAAAGTAAAAAGAGAGTACAGAAGGTTGTGGTTTCTAGTTTCATCCATCTCATGATCATCAAAATGAATCCACTAACAAGGTTGATCAAGTCTTGTTAACAAACTCATTCCGAATAACACGGAACCGGAGAAATTTTGAATAACACTAAGTTACCTCAACGAGGATATGAACATCCCCAACAATAAGAATATCATACTTTTTCTTGAAAGTAGGAAGGGGAAATTCAAAACCTCCAATAATGATAGTTGGAACTTTTCCAATAGAATTGATGCTATGAACTTGAGGTTGTTTCCTCGGAAAGTGTACCGTATGCTCATTACTGTTAACATGAAAAGTGACATTGCCTTTGTTGCAATCAATAACAGCCATTGCAGTATTCAAAAGGGTCTACCAAGGATAATCGACATACTATCGTCCTCGGGAATATCAAGAACAACAAAGTCCATTAAAATAGTGACATTTGCAACCACAACAGGCACATCCTCACAAATACCGACAGGTATGGCAGTTGATTTATCGGCCATTTGCAAAGATATTTCAGTAGTGTCAACTTATTCAATTCAAGTCTACGATATAAAGAGAGAGGCATAACACTAACGCCGGCTCCAAGATCACATAAAGCAGTTTTAACATAATTTCTTTTAATGGAGCATGGTATGGTTGGTACCCCTGGATCTCCAAGTTTCTTTGGTATTCCACCCTTAAAAGTATAATTAGCAAGCATGGTGGAAATTTCAGCTTCCGGTATCTTTCTTTTATTGGTAATGATATCCTTCAAATACTTAGCATAAGGATTTAATTTAAGCATATCAGTCAAGCGCATACGTAAGAAGATAGGTCTAATCGTTTCAGCAAAGCACTCAAAATCCTCATCATCCTTTGTCTTGGATGGTTTAGGAGGAAAGGGCATGGGTTTCTGAACCCATGGTTCTCTTTCTCTACCGTGCTTCCTAGCAACAAAATCTCTTTTATCATATCGTTGATTCTTTGATTGTGGGTTATCAAGATCAACAACAGGTTCAGCCTCTACTTCATTATTATTGCTAGGTTGAGCATCAACATGAACATTATCTTTAACATTATCACCAGGTTCATGTTCATCGCCTGATTGTGTTTCAGCATCAGAAATAGAAATATCATTGGGATTCTCAGGTGTGTCTACAACAGGTTTACTAGAAGCATGCAAAGTCCTATCACTTTTCTTTTTCTTCTTTTTGGAAGAAATCGGTACCTCTAAATTATTTCTCTGAGAATGTTGCTCGATTCTCTTAGGGTGGCCTTCAGGATACAAAGGTTCCTGAGTCATTCTACCAGTTCTAGTAGCCACTCTAACAGCAAAATCATGTTTATTATTTAATTCATCGAGCAAATCACTTTGAGCTTTAAGTACTTGCTCCGCTTGAGTGGTAACCATAGAAGCATATTTGCTAACGAGTTTAAGTTCACCTTTAACCCTAGACATATAATCACTCAAGCGTCCTATCTCGAAAGCATTATTCTTTAATTCTCTACCAACATAAGCATTAAAGCTTTCTTGTCTAGCCAAAAAGTCATCAAGTTCATCTAAGCATGGGCTATGAAATTTAGTAGACGGGATTTCAACTTTATCATATCTATAGAGAGAATTTACCTTTATTACCTGTGTCGGGTTATCAAGACAATGTGTTTCTTCGACAGGCGGTATATTAAGGCCATGTATTTCTTCAATAGGAGGTAAATTCTTAACATCTTCAGCTTTAATACCTTTTTCTTTCATTGATTTCTTTGCCTCTCGCATATCTTTAGGACTAAGAAATAAAACGCCCCTCTTCTTTGGAGTAGGTTTAGGAATAGGCTCAGGAGTTGGCTTAGTTGGTTCAGGAATTGCCTCAGGAATTGGCTCAGGAAGAGTCCAATTATTTTCATTAGTCAACATATTATTCAATAGTAATTCAGCTTGGTCAACTGTTCTTTCCCTGAAAACACAACCATCACAACTATCCAAGTAATCCTTGGAAGCATCGGTTAGTCCATTATAAAAGATATCAAGTATTTCATTTTTCTTAAGAGGATGATCATGCAAAGCATTAAGTAATCGGAGAAGCCTCCCCAAGCTTGTGGGAGACTCTCTTCTTTGATTTGCACAAAATTATATATTTCCCGCAAGGCAGCTTGTTTCTTATGAGCAGGGAAATATTTAGCAGAGAAGTAATAAATCATATCCTGGGGACTACGCACACAACCAGGATCAAGAGAATTAAACCAAGTCTTAGCATCACCCTTTAATGAGGACGGAAATATCTTAAGGATATAATAATAGCGAGACTTCTCATCATTAGTAAACAAGGTGGCTATATCATTTAACTTGGTAAGATGTGCCACAACAGTTTTAGATTCAAGGCCATAAAAAGGATCAGATTCAACTAAAGTAATAATTTCAGGATCAACAGAGAATTCGTAATCCTCATCAGTAACACAGATAGGTGAAGTAGCAAAAGCAGGGTCAGGTTTCATTCTAGCATTAAGAGATTGCTACTTCCATTTAGCTAATAACTTCTTAAGATCGTATCTATCTTTGCAAGCAAAAATAGCTCTAGCAGCTTCCTCATTCATAACATAACCCTCAGGAACAACAGGCAATTCATAATCAGGGGGAGAACTTTCATCATCACAATCATCAATAATAGCCACTTCAATAATTTCATTCTCTCTAACCCTAGCAAGTTGTTCATCAAGAAATTCACCTAATGGCAAAGTAGTATCATGCACAGAAGTAGTTTCATCATAATTATCATGCATAGCAGAAGTAGCATCATCAATAACATGCGATATATCAGAATTTATAGCAGTAGTAGGTTTAGGTGTCGCAAGCTTACTCAAAACAGAAGGAGAATCTAGTGCAGAGCTAGATGGCAGTTCCTTACCTCCCCTCGTAGTCGAGGGCAAAATCTTAGTTCTTTCCTCTTTCAAGTTCCTCATAGTGATCAACAGATATAAATCCCAAGTGACTCAAGGAATAGATCTATGCTCCCCGGTAACGGTGCCAGAAATTAGTCTTGATAACCCACAAGTGTAGGGGATCGCAACAACTTTCGAGGGTAGAGTATTCAACCCAAATTTATTGATTCGACACAAGGGGAGCCAAAGAATATTCTTAAGTATTAGCAATTGAGTTGTCAATTCAACCACACCTGGATACCTTAGTATCTGCAGCAAAGTATTTAGTAGCAAAGTAGTATGATAATAAAGATAATAGTGGCAAAAGTAAAGATAATAGTTTTGTAGTAGTTGTAATGGTAGCAACGGAAAAGTAAATAAGCAAAGCACAGTATGTGAAAAGCTCGTGGGCATTGGATCAGTGATGGATAATTATGTCGGATGCGATTCCTCATGTAATAGCTATAACATAGGGTGACATAGAACTAGCTCCAGTTCATCAATGTAATGTAGGCATGTATTCCGAATATAGTCATACATGCTTATGGAAAAGAACTTGTATGACATCTTTTGTCCTACCCTCCCGTGGCAGCGGGGTCCTAGTGGAAACTAAGGGGTATTAAGGCCTCCTTTTAATAGAGAACCGGAACAAAGCATTAGCACATAGTGAATACATGAACTCCTCAAACTATGGTCATCACCGAGAAGTATCCCGATTATTGTCACTTTGGGGTTGTCGGATCATAACACATAATAGGTGACTATAGACTTGCAAGATAGGATCAAGAACTCACATATATTCATGAAAACATAATAGGTTCAGATCTGAAATCATGGCACTCGGGCCCTAGTGACAAGCATTAAGCATAGAAAAGTCATAGCAACATCAATCTCAGAACATAGTGGATACTAGGGATCAAACCCTAACAAAACTAACTTGATTACATGGTAAATCTCGTCCAACCCATCACCGTCCAGCAAGCCTACGATAAAATTACTCACGCACGGCGGTGAGCATCATGAAATTGGTGATGGAGGATGGTTGATGATGACGATGGCGACAAATCCCCCTCTTCGGAGCCCCGAACGGACTCCAGATCAGCCCTCCCGAGAGAGATTAGGGCTTGGCGGTGGCTTCGTATCGTAAAACGCGATGAAACTTTCTCTCTGATTTTTTCTCCGTGAAACGGAATATATAGAGTTGGAGTTGAGGTCGGTGGAGCATCAGGGGGCCCACGAGACAGGGGGCGCGCCCAGGGGGAGGGCGCACCCCCACCCTCGTGGACAGGGTGTGGGCCCCCTGGCCTTGATTCTTTCGCCAGTATTTTTTATATTTTCCAAAAATTATCTCCGTGGATTTTCAGGTCATTCTGAGAACTTTTGTTTTCTGCATAATAAACAACATCATGGCAGTTCTGCTGAAAACAGCGTCAGTCCGGGTTAGTTTTATTCAAATCATGCAAGTTAGAGTCCAAAACAAGGGTAAAAGTGTTTGGAAAAGTAGATACGTTGGAGATGTATCAGAGAGCATCTACATACCCTTGTAGATTGCTAAGAGGAAGCGTTTATCAACGTGGTTGATGTAGTCGTACACCTTCACGATCCGTCCCGATCAAGTACCGAACGTACGGCACCTCCGCGTTCAGCACACGTTCAGCTCGGTGACGTCCTCACCTTCTCGATCCAGCAAGAGAGGCGAAGTAGTAGATCAGTTCCAGCAGCACGACGGCGTGGTTACGGAGGTGGTGAAACTACCCGCAGGACTTCACCAAGCACAACAGACGTGGACGGACGAGGAACTAGAACTAGAGGGAGACGGGGCGCCGCACACGGCTTGGGGATCATGGTGTGTCTTGCCTCTCTCCCTCTACACACACACACACACACAGATATATACACATCTGGGCTATTCTATTACGCGTAACAGAATATTATTCTGTTACCTTTTTTGAACTGACGGTTTCAGGTGGTTGTACTGATGTTTTCGAAGAAGTTGAACTGATGCTTTCAGTTGTGTTTAACAGATCGTCTTCTTTAGTTCAAAAACTTTTTGTAATTTTTTTGTCGGAACGGGGCGTGTAATATATCGTTGGAAAGCTCTTGACAACCATATTTCAAGTATATTGAATGTTTTTGCAAAATCATTATGATTTAAGAGCAGTTTTGAAAAAACCGTTTTTTTCAAAACCGAAAACGTGAATCGTATTTTGGACTCAATTTTTAAACAGTTTGTCGAAATTGAGCAAATAAGATGGTATTGGAAAGCTGGTGAAAATCCGCATCTTCCATATATGTATTGTTTTTTCTAATTCTATATGATTTAAAAGTAATTTGAAAAACGGTGAAATTCTGGGCGAAACGTATTTTTGCGATTTTTTGCAAACAGTTTGTCGGATTGACACAAATAATATGGCGTTGGAAAGCTACAGAAAATGCGCAAATTTTTTGTAGTGAAATGTTTTCTAATTCCTTATGATTTTAAAACAAATTCGAATACGGTCAAATTTGATTTTGAACGCGATTTTTTTAAAAGTTTGTCGAAATGGGGCAAATAATATACCGTTGGATAGCTATTGAAAATGCGAAACTTAGTCATGCTGAACGTTTTCTCATATTTGCAGCCGTTGAAGAGTAATTTGGATTACGGTGACACCCATCATGGTGTGTTTCCTCCAAAAAAATAGAGTACTCGTACTGATATATTTGTGTGTTTGTACTGAGATATTTTTCATAGTAGTTTTGAATGGTTCCAAAAAAGTACTTGAACGGATGCTTATATGATTTTGTACTGAGCGTGTTTCCATTTACTAGACTTTATTTTCTATTTATTTAAAAAGTTTTCAATACGGCAAGACACATCCTGTTCTTTTCCCGTCTGATAAACAAAGTACTCGTACTGACATATGTGCGTGTTTGTACTGAGCTATTTTTCACAATCCGGAATGTTTATGGGGTTGATCACTTGAACTTGTAGAAATGTAACTTTTAGGTTTAGTTTAAAATGTGTTTCGACGTGTCATTATCATCGAACTTGCATGGTTTATATACTTGAATTGGCTGAATTTTCTTCTCCAAAAGATGTTTTTGTGTTTTGTGATAGTAACCATTGACGCAACAATCCATACCGAATTTGATATGCCATTTGAACTGATTATAAAATACATACTGAACTGTTGGACATATGATAACGAATGAAAACAATTACATAATCATCCACAGGTTGTACATGTTGCAAACAATTATCAAATATTAAGCTACAGTCTGTACACTTCTTCTTTTTTGAACTCAACATTTTTTTGACAACGATGTTCTGAACTTCTCTCATTTTATGACTTGTACTGACGTACTTATTAAGCAGGACTTTCATGGGGTTTCTTTTTTTTGCTTGAATTTTTACAATTTGAATTTCGGCCATTTCTTTTATTCCAAACGGACCACCGTTTTTAACTCGTACTGAGGTACTTACTACGCCCGAACTGGGGTGGCTGTTGCGTTTCTCGGCGAGGAAGAAGACGAATCTCGGGAGCGGGGCTGAATTTGGCCGGCAGCTGGGATGATGCGGGGCGGGGATGGCAATGCGCGGCGGCGGAGGAAGCCTGGGACGGCGTGCCGCAGCCGCCGGAGGCGGGGACGGGCCACGGCAGCCGTCGACGGGGAGGTGCGCATGGAGGGAGCGGCGCCCGTCGGAGGGAAGGCGCGCAAGGAGGGGCCGGCGAGCCCGTCGGCGGTGAGGCGTGCGGACGGCCAGCCGGCGGCAGCGCGTGTGTCGGAGGAGCTACCCGTAACGGCGACGCGGGCTCCCTCGCTCCGGCTGCCGCCGTCGCTCGCTCGCCCGCGACGGCTGCCTTCGGCGGTAGGAGGCAGGTTCGATTGGGGACGGGTCGGGGAGTTTCTCCTGTCGTCTGCGCGTCGCGCCCTTATAGGAATCGAGGTAACAGAATAATATTCTGTTACCGGTAACAAAATAGTCCAGCCCTATATACAGATATGTGTATATATATATATATATATATATATATATATACATATATATACATATATATAGGGCACCCCCAAGGGGCCGGCGGCCAGCCCTGGCCTCCTGCCCTAGGCGCCTCCCCCTTTCCTTATTTAGGGGTGGAGGAGATGGCAGGGGAGGGGCCGGCAGCTGCCCTGCCTTGGTGCCCCCCTTTCCTTCCTAGCACGTGGGCAGGGGAGGCGGAGTGCGCCCAACCCCTTAGTGGCTGGCACTACTAGGGAAATGCTTATACACAGGAGCTCACCAGTAGAGCTTGTTCAAGGAAAGTGATGCTGCTATATAGCAATAGCGCTTGGGCAGCACAGGCGCTGCTATTATGATCATAGTAGCAGCGCTAAGCCTATAAAATGCGCTACTACTACAATTGACAGACCGTTCCAGGTATCCTAGGGATAGTGGCAGCGCTCACCTTTTGCAAGCGCTACTACTATGCATCTTAGCAATAGCGCTTTTTCCCCGACAAGCGCTACTGATAAATTTAGTCCCCTCTCCTAGACCAAAGTTTAGTTCCACCTTGCTCCGCAAACAGAATTTTTACCACCTTAAATATGGTGCTTCTCAAGCCATCACAACCACTTGGTCTTCATTGAACTCTGTGTAGGATCTATGGCCGCAATAGGAGTCTTTGCCGGTTCTTAAATCGGGGAAGATTCCTATTGACAATTTAGATTCTACACAAAAAGATCATTGATGACCAATGTATTTTTGATTTTTTTACATTCTTAGCCTTATCATTAGCGCCTTTCTTCAGAAAGCACTACTGCTAAAATCTATAGCAGTAGCGCTTTTCTTCAGAAAGCACTACTGCTACAGATGTTAGCTGTAGTGCTTTTTAGAGACAAGCGCTACCACTAAGGGCCCTTATCCAAATTAACCGGTCCGCATGCGTCCTGTCACTCTCCCCCTCACACTCTCGTCCGTCGCCTCTGTGTCGCCTCGCCGCCGTCGCCGCCGCCGTCGCCATCCTCCTCCTCCACCTCAAGGTCGATCCCTCCCTCCTCCTCCTCCCTCTCCTCCTTCATCCTCCTCCTCCCTTGTTGGGGAACGCAATAATTTCAAAAATTTCCTACGCACACGCAAGATCATGGTGATGCATAGAAACGAGTGGTAGAGTGTTGTCCATGTACCCTCGTAGACCATAAGCGGAAGCATTATGACAACGCGGTTGATGTAGTCGTACGTCTTCACGATCTGGCCGATCCTAGTACCGAAAGTACGGCACCTCCGTGATCTGCACACATTTGGCTCGGTGATGTCCCACGAACTCACGATCCAGCAGAGTGTCGAGGGAGAGCTTCTTCAGCACGACGGCATGATGACAGTGATGATGAAGCTAACGACATAGGGCTTCGCCTAAGCACTACAACGATATGACCGAGGTGGATTGTGGTGGAGGGGGGCATCGCACACGGCTAAGAGATCAAAGTTCAACTTGTGTGTCTATGGGGTGCCCCCCTCCTCCATATATAAAGGAGTGGAGGAGGGGGAGGGCCTACGAGGTTCGGTAGTAACTTGATCTGAAGTTTCATGATCATTATCATCAGCTTCCTCACTAATTGGTGTAGGGATCACAGGAACTGATTTCTATGATGAACTACTTTCCAATAAGGGAGCAGGTACAATTACCTCATTAAGTTCTAGTTTCCTCCCACTCACTTCTTTCGAGAGAAACTCCTTCTCTAGAAAGGATCCATTCTTAGCAATGAATGTCTTGCCTTTGGATCTGTGATAGAAGCTGTACCCAACAGTTTCCTTTGGGTATCCTATGAAGACACATTTCTCCGATTTGGGTTCGAGCTTATCAGGTTGAAGCTTTTTCACATAAGCATCGCAGCCCCAAACTTTCAGAAACGACAACTTTGGTTTCTTGCCAAACCAGAGTTCATAAGGCATCGTCTCAACGGATTTAGATGGTGCCCTATTTAACGTGAATGTAGCCGTCTCTAAAGCATAACCCCAAAACAATAGCGGTAAATCAGTAAGAGACATCATAGATCGCACCATATCTAATAAAGTGCGGTTACGACGTTCGGACACACCATTACGCTATGGTGTTCCGGGTGGCGTGAGTTGCGAAACTATTCCGCATTGTTTCAAATGAAGACCAAACTCATAACTCAAATATTCTCCTCCATGATCAGATCGTAGAAACTTTATTTTCTTGTTACGATGATTTTCCACTTCACTCTGGAATTCTTTGAACTTTTCAAATGTTTCAGATTTATGTTTCATCAAGTAGATATACCCATATCTGCTCAAATCATCTGTGAAGGTGAGAAAATAACGATACCCATCACGTGCCTCAATATTCATCGGACCACATACATCAGTATGTATGATTTCCAACAAATCTGTTGCTCGCTCCATTGTTACGGTGAATGGAGTTTTAGTCATGTTGCCCATGAGGCATGGTTCGCAAGTACCAAGTGATTCATAATCAAGTGATTTCAAAAGTCCATCAGAATGGAGTTTCTTCATGTGCTTTACACCAGTATGACCCAACCGGCAGTGCCACAAATAAGTTGCACTATGATTATCAACTCTGCATCTTTTGGCTTCAATATTATGAATATGTGTGTCACTACTATCGAGATTCAATGAAAATAGACCACTCTTTAAGGGTGCATGACCATAAAAGACATTCTCATATAAATAGAACAACCATTATTCTCAGATTTAAATGAATAACCATCTCGCATCAAACAAGATCCAGATATAATGTTCATGCTCAACGTTGGCACCAAATAACAATTATTCAGGTCTAAAACTAATCCCGAAGGTGGATGTAGAGGTAGCGTGCCGACCGCGATGTATAGGTAGCGTGCCGACCGCGATCACGTCGACTTTGGAACCATTTCCCACACGCATCATCACCTCGTCCTTAGCCAATCTTCGCTTAATCCGTAGTCCCTGTTTTGAGTTGCAAATATTAGCAACAGAACCATTATCAAATACCCAGGTGCTACTGCGAGCATTAGTAAGGTACACATAAATAACATGTATATCACATATACCTTTGTTCACCTTACCATCCTTCTTATGAGCAGTCCCTTTGCAGTAGAAGCACTCAGTCTCAGGCTTAGATCCAGACTTGGGCTTATTCACTTGAGCAGCAACTTGCTTGCCGTTCTTCTTGAAGTTCCCCTTCTTCCCTTTACCCTTTTTCTTGAAACTGGTGGTCTTGTTGACCATCAACACTTGATGCTCCTTCTTGATTTCTACCTCCGCAGCCTTTAGCATTGCGAAGAGCTCGGGAATTGTATTGTTCATCCCTTGCATAGTATAGTTCATCACTAAGCTCTTGTAGCTTGGTGGCAGCGATTGAAGAATTCTGTCAATGACACTATCATCAGGAAGATTAACTCCCAGCTGAATCAAGTGGTTTTTATACCCGGATATTTTGAGTATATGTTCACTGACAGAACTATTCTCCCCCATCTTGCAGCTATAGAACTTATTGGAGACTTCATATCTGTCAATCCGGGCATTTGCTTGAAATATTAACTTCAACTCCTGGAACATCTCATATGCTCCATGACGTTCAAAACATCATTGAAGTCCCAGTTCTAAGCCGTAAAGCATGGCACACTGAACTATCGAGTAGTCATCAGGTTTGCTCTGCCAGACGTACACAACGTCCGGTGTTGCTCCTGCAGCGGGTCTTGCACCTAGCGGTGCTTCTAGGACGTAATTCTTCTGTGCAGCAATGAGGATAATCCTCAAGTTATGGACCCAGTCCGTGTAATTGCTACCATCATCTTTCAACTTAGCTTTCTCAAGGAACGCATTAAAATTCAAAGAAACAGTAGCACGGGCCATTGATCTACAACAACATAGACATGCAAAATACTATCAGGTACTAAGTTCATGATAAATTAAAGTTCAATTAATCATATTACTTAAGAACTCTCACTTAGATAGACATCCCTCTAATCATCTAAGTGATCACGTGATCCAAATCAACTAAACCATGTTCGATCATCACGTGAGATGGAGTAGTTTTTAATGGTGAACATCACTATGTTGATCATATCTACTATATGATTCACTCTCGACCTTTTGGTCTCAGTGTTCCGAGGCAATATCTACGTATGGTAGGCTCGTCAAGTTTAACCCGAGTATTCTACATGTGCAAAACTGGCTTGCACCCGTTTTATGTGAACGTAGAGTTTATCACACCTAATCATCACGTGATGTCTCGGCACGACAAACTTTCGCAGCGGTGC